>NC_032017.1:16985288-17040089 GCF_001865875.1 Lupinus angustifolius
TCCTCATCCTCCTCCTCCTCATCCTACCCTCATCCTCATCGTATCCTCATCCTCATCCCCACTTCATCCGACCCTCCTCTTCATCCTCATCCTCTTCCTCATCCTATCTTTGTCTTCATCCTCATCCTATACTCATCCCATCCTCATCCTAATCCCCATCCTCATCCTACCCTCCTCTTCATCGTCATCCTCTTCCTCATCCTATTTTTGTCCTCATCCTCATCCTCATCCTATCGTCTTCCTAATCCTCATCCTATCCTAATCGTCATCCTCGTCAAATTAAAAACAATGTCTTCTAAGTTTTGAGCCTATTACTAATTTCCAAATCTAAGTTCAATAATCCTCAATTCATATACAGTCTTACTTTTACATCATAGTTTGATTTAATACTACCGGTGATAAGTATAATGGTTGAATGAGCTTTTTAATTATGAATATCCTCATGAATTATAAACAAAATTGTATGAGATATTAATGATTAAATCATATGAAAACCCATGTTCAATATTTGTCTGTTTTGAAATTTTGCTTTAGTACAATGTTACTACATTTGTTTCCTTTTAAGTGTCTTTTTTTAGGATAATAAATTTGTTCCTATTTAACCGTCTCTCTAGAAAACCACAATACTAACGTTAAACCCCATTACTAAGAGAGTTAATGAGTGAAAATAAATAATTAAAATTATTATGTACATCTATATCTATATTATATATCTATACTATATATAAAGACAAAATATGGTATAACTTTTAATATTGTGTAATTTTTACTTCCTCTTTTATCTTAACATTATTTAGTTTTTACAAAAAAGCATATAATCCTAAATAACCACAACCAACACATTAATTAACCACATATCTCACAATTGTCATAAATATAAAAATAATATAATATAAAGTATATAAAACACAACAAATACATTCTAATTCTAAAAATAAAATATACAAAAATTGAATACATAATATCATATAATATTGACCGGCAGATTTTTCATGTATGTACACACTAGTAAAATAGTAAAATTAGATACATTTAATATAATTAGACATTATTAATTGGATTTCTTAAATTTTGCACTATAAAGTTAACTAATACTGATTTATATAGAAAGAGGTAGTATTAACATATAAAAAGAATCTATATGATTATTTAAGTACACCTTGCATTCAAATTGATAAATAATATTTTTAAACAAATATATAGATATATTTAGAAAATAAAATGTATGCTCAATAGTGTAAGAGTTTTAAATATTGTTAGTTCATTATCTACTATTTTTTAATCATTATTGACTCTTCAAAAACAAAGTAATACAAATGAATGATAGTGAGTATTATATAAAATATTTATACGTATAAATATTACACTACATTTTTAATGTTGTAAATTTATATATGTATTTCTGCCTGCTTCAATTTTCTAGACCCGCACGGTATAAAAGATATGAGAAACTAAATGTTACTAATAATAATAACTATAATTTGATACTTACATAAATCAACACGTGATAATTCTGTAGAATAATAACTATAATTTAAGGTAGTCATGTATTCTACATTTCTACATCTACATTTAGAATAAGAACGATACGTGAAAGAATGTGACCTGGGTATGGGAATAAGGGGAGTGAGTGATGGAAACACTTGTAAACTGGATTGTGTTCTTATTCTCAGGATCTTTGATGCCCTTTGTAGAGACCAGGTTTCTATAATTAACAACATAAAAAAACAAGGAATAATAAATTAAGGGACATTAGCAATAAAAAACTTTACCCAACCAAACAAATATTGCTGGTTGCTATTTTACATAAGCCAATATCAATCTTCTTGTAATAATTTAGAATTAAATTGGCTTATTTCTAATTAATGGAAAGATATAATTCAGAATTTCAGATTATTGGTACTGATTACTGAATCATATAATGATTATTGAGGTTCGACTTTTGCTTCAAATTTACTTTTATTAGTAATGAACAATATTGATTTTAAGTAGGTTATTACTAATGATAAGATGTTTGCTAATATGATTTTATGATTCCTATTAGAAAATAACATAATTCTATAATATTATAAAATTGTACCACATGTTAAAATGTGGTAAAGAGTCATGAAAAGAAAGCTTCTTGATGAATCAAGAAGTGTATAAAAGAAAGCTTAAAGAAAGAAGAATGAGAAACAAAGATTGATAATATTCTCATTGAATAAATTGAATTGATTGAATAAGAAGTGATCCAATATGGCTTATTTATACAAGAGAAAATAATGAAAAGAAAGCCTTTAAAGCAAGTAACTAACATAAACCTAACTTGTTAATTCATAACTTTCTAACCAACTATCATCTTCCAAAATAACATATCATATATCTTTAATATCTCCCCTCAAGCTAGGGAGTGAAATTTTTTACTCTCCAGCTTGGAATTGATTTGAAGCTTGATTTGAAGTAATAACGGCGCTTAACCACCCATGACAGAAGATATATCATCAAACACACGCTTAACCATCAATGGTAGAAGCTATATCTTTGCTTAACCACTATGGACATAAGCTACCCATTCAATACTTAACCATCCATGATAAAAGTTATATCTGACCTTAACCATCATGGACAGAAGCAAATCAACCATTGATGATGAAAGAGAGAGAACAGATCAGAATCTTGATCCTAATGAGATGCTTCAATGATGAATAAGAAAGAAAGGTAAATGATAAAGAATAAGAAAATGATTTAATCTTATATATGATAAATTGATGATGAACGATGATAAATGTTGAATCTTGGAATGATGGAGCCATAATCGGAAGCATTTCCTTGTAAAAGACCTCTTGAACATAAGCAACCAGGTCTCGAGTGAAGATTAGTGATGAATTTGTGCATTTGAAAGAAGAAGAATGGAGCATTAGTGGTACAGTTTGAGAGAATAATGAGTATTTATGGTTTTGAGGAGTCAACAACGGTGATTAAAAAGGATGAAAAAGAAGCTACATCACTTCAACAAGGTAGTCCACCTACACCCCCTTGATTTACGCTGTGATCATCACCATCCTTAGCCATAATGCGAGATTCCTCACTTTGATGATTGATGCATGATGATGATTCTTTCTTGAATCTTGGAACGATAAAAGCATAAGCGGAAGCGATTGAATAACTACGCTCTGATACCATGTTAAAATGTGGTAAAGAGCCATGAAAAGAAAGCTTCTTGATGAATCAAGAAGTGTATAAAAGAAAGCTTAAGGAAGCTTAAAGAAAGAAGAACGAGAAACAAAGATTGATAATATTCTCATTGAATAAATTGAATTGATTGAATAAGAAATGATCCAATATGACTTATTTTACAAGAGAAAATAATGAAAAGAAAGCTTTTAAAGCAAGTAACTAACATAAACCTAACTTGTTAATTCCTAACTTTTTAACCAACTATCATCTTCCAAAATAACCTATCATATATCTTTAATACCACACACATAGAATTTCACATTGGATGTAAGGGGTTGATGATGGAAGATTTTATAAATTATATATTTGTAGTCTTAAAATTTTGATTTAAGATATGGTATTTCAGGGTATCTCTTCACTCTTCACATGATCTGATAACAATGAGATTTGGTTGGAGCCTTGTCATAAATGAATTCAAGTAGTATCAAAGTCGATGGTTCGACTTAAACTTGATAAACTTAAGAGGGAGTGAACTAGTAAGTGTGTTGTACGCAGACTTGAGGTGATTTGGTTGGAGCCTGGTCACAGATGAGTCCAACAAATAATATTAGAGCTGATAATTCGACCAACACTTGGTAAACTTGAGAGGGAGTGAACTGATAAGTATGTAATACATGAAGTTGAGTATATTGAGTATGAAGTCATACATAACACATTGAATATAAGAGAATAGATTTAAGAATTTATAAGTAAAAAATATTTAAGAAATTATTGTTTTCATGTTTTGGCTTAAGATATAATATTTCATAGTAACTCTCTACTCTTCTCGTGATCAAATAATAACGAGACTTACTATTGCTAGGAAGCTCCTCACTTGCAGACGGGAATAATATAATGAAAGGAAAAAAAAACTTAAATTCACCTTCTTCATCTTTTAATATTTTTTATTTTTTTAGAAATAAATTTAGTTTAGAATTTCCTATGCTTTATATATAGGGTCATCTTTGACCCGATCACTTTGTTGTGTGGTTGAGATTGTGATTTGTTTCTAGCGGTTTTGGATAAGGGTGTTTGATATGTTATTTTTTTTGTTTGGAATGTTACTTCCTAATTACGATACTATGGTTTGGTGAGTATTTGTTTTCTTAATTTTCTGTAATAATTATAATAAACACAATGTTGCTATGTCTAGAGGGTTATGAGCTTTGGGTTTGGGTCGTTGGGTATGATTGGTGGAGGAGATGGAGGTTGAAGAGTGAAAAGAAAGACTATAAAACAATGTTAAAAGTTAAAACAACAATCTCAAATGAAACAATGGGATAGAGAACTTACATTTTTTTTTGTGTGAAGAGGAGACTAGAAATATTATTTTTCTTCTGGTTTTTCGCCTTTGTGTAGTACCAAAAGGTAAAAAGGAAAGGGACGATGGTAAAAAGAGATGACCAACAAATGTTTTGGGTTAGATGCTGCCAAATGTCAAATGATCAAAGATTCTCTGCCAAAAAGTATTCTATTTCTCTATCCTTCTGAATTGTATTAAATACTATAAAATATTAATTTATAATTTTATAACTTTATTTTCAATTAAATAACAAATTGTCCCGGACGGATAAGGCATAGAAAATTTCATCCATGTCAAATAATAAGACCAGCTACTCGAATGGACAAGACCGACTCACTGGTGTTCATAAGAGACATGTTTGTTATATTATGAAAGTGATGTAAAATTAACACTATAAAACAATCAACCCAATTTTGGTTTGTCATAGCAAAAGAGAAAACAGTATGGCTAAAATTATCAACTTTTTCTATCTATTCATCCTCTTTTTATCCCTCATTCTCGTTCTAACCAATGGTTACGTCGGTACGCAATTTTTCGTAGTTCGAAGTTTTTTCTTCTTTACCTTTTATTTAAGCTTGCATTCCCCTTCACTAACATTACTTTATTTTCTGTATTACCTAACAGTGGTTATTCCATGCGAGACTGATGCGGATTGTGATCCATATTGTACCGATAGTCATCCTGGGAAGTGCAATCGTGATTACATTTGCGAGTGCTTGACTAACTGATTCTGAATAATAATTATATTAAGTATTATCCTGTGATTTTATTTGCATGTAGTTTGTTTTTCCAATGGGTGTAATATTAATATGTCAAATTTATATTACTTTCTATTTAAAAGTGAATAATAATAAAAAATGAATAGTGTATGATGCAGTGTATATATTATTTTCTCTATTTCTACTATCCTTTCTTTAATAAGTTTGGATTTATGCTTCTTGTCCCTTCAATATCTGTGTTAACTTTCAAGAGGTTTGTATTATCTTATGGAAGTGATTTATCCAGGTAATACGGGGCATGGGTAGCAAAGTTTTACAAATAATAAATTTTGTATACCATGTATTATTAACCTCTATATAGATAAATTATGTTCAGAAATTAAAAACAATGTCTTCTAAGTTTTGAGCCTATTACTAATTTCCAAATCTAAGTTCAATAATCCTCAATTCATATACAGTCTTTACTTTTACATCATAGTTTGATTTAATACTACCGGTGATAAGTATAATGGTTGAATGAGCTTTTTAATTATGAATATCCTCATGAATTATAAACAAAATTGTATGAGATATTAATGATTAAATCATATGAAAACCCATGTTCAATATTTGTCTGTTTTGAAATTTTGCTTTAGTACAATGCTACTACATTTGTTTCCTTTTAAGTGTCTTTTTTTAGGATAATAAATTTGTTCCTATTTAACCGTCTCTCTAGAAACCACGACAATATATACTAATACTAATTTTAAACCCCATTACTGATATTGAAAGAGGTAGTATTAACATATAGAAAGAATCTATATGATTAACTTTTTCTAAGGGTTAACTATACCTTGTACTCAAATTGATAATTAATATTTTTTAAACAAAAATGTACGATATTTTTAGAAAATAAAATATATATATTGATAATGTAAGAGTATTATACATTGTCAATCAATTTCTACCTACGGTGTAGAAGACATGAGAAACTAAATGTTACTAATAATTATAATTGGATACTTACATAAATGAACACGTTATAATTTTGTAGCTGTGTTTAAATTAGTCATGTATTCTACATCTACATTTGGAATAAGAATGATACGTGAAAGAATGTGAACAAATACCACTAGAAAATAACTTGAGATAACAGTTTTACAAAAACTGGTTGATGAAGATAAGAGGATGGTGACTTGGAAAATTGTAACACAAGAACAATATTTGAATTGTGTTGCTTAAGTCTTTTTACCAGATTAAAAATTAGGACAAGTATTTCTCACTACCAGAAAGTATATATACATTCGGCAAAGTTAATTACTATTTAGATGATGATTTGAATAAAAGGAAACTCAATTGTCATTAAAAGAAAGAGAGAAAAATTAAACAATTTGGTATTTTCTTATAGAGATTGAAATAAACAAAATAGAGGATAAAAATCAAAGATAAAATAGCTAGAATTAGAATTATATCCATTACATTTTCCTTGCACTATTCAGGGTTTAGAATTATATCATCAGTTGAAATTCCACTTCCACTCTTCTCGACATTCTGTGTGTTAGATACAATGATGTCGTTTCTGGTAATTTGGTAGAGGGTGTTCTAGGCTTTTGGTTTGGCGGAGTTAGAATGTTGGGGAATTAAAAGATAGTAAAAGAATGTTGTAACAAAAATCTGAAATGATACATCATGATAGAACCTACTCTTTTTTGTGAAGGGGAGACTTACTTTTGTGCTAGTAGGCCGTTGCTAAGTGCTAACTTTGATGCTTGTAAACGTTTTGCACTTTCTTCAATTTCTTTCAAATATCTATTAGTTTTGGAACAATATTACTTATTCAATGTTTTCTTCTATTATCATTTGTTCTTCTCAGGAGTATTTAATTTACTTGTTAGGGTTTAGGAGAACTTGATGGTTCCACTTTTATTTGATACGTGGGTTATTTCATACACGTTACTTTGTCTATTTTTAACTTTTAATCTTTATGTTTAATCGTTTTTTATACTTGATCACTCTTTAGATGATTTTTTATTTGTTATAAATAAATATATTTTTCGCCATTTTTAAGTTATGTGTCTTAATATATAAATGTGATATTATGTTATGTTGATGAAATGATCTTATAAGTTTGATAGTTTTATTGTCTTCTTTTAAATTATATTTTTAGGAAAAAGATTTAAATTTAAGTAACAATTTAAAGTGTGACTTGTACTATAATTACATTTTGTAATTGCTATGATCATTTTTCTCTTATTTTGATTGTCTAAAATAACACAAATGATTATAGGAAACACCTGCATAAATATATATGTTATTTGCAATTTTTTTAAATATTTTATGAATTTATGGGCATAAGTGAATTCATTGAGCACCCAAGGACATGTGGGTAGTAGATCTAGCAGGTACCTACTCAAGTCCATTCAAAAAATGATAGAATTGAGCAAGTCTAGAAAGTACACTACCTAGAAGCATCCAAACTTATTATCATGCCTAACTCAACTCACATACAACTAATATTGTTTAAAATACTTACCGTGTTGACTTTGAGTTGTCCCGAGTCTTAAACCAAGCCAATTTATTTTTGTCCCATAATTCTCCACTAATATACATAAAACATAAAATGACTACTATACATAAAATAATACATCAAATTTCTGTACTTTATTATTTTTATCTTTATCCATTTATTATTTAAGAATAATAGATCATGGCGTGTCTTTCTTACCTTTTTATCTATAAATGTTTTTTTATCATATCATAAGTTTGTATTTTCACTAAAAAATAAATAAATATTTTTTAATGTATTTTTTAATTTCTAAGAAATTATTTTTGAGTAATTAAATAATTACTAGTACTAAATTAACGTTAAGGACGAAATCTATTATCATTTTCCGAATGTCCTCGGAAGTTTAGAGTGGATGAAAGTTCTCCCAATTTATGGTCTACCATATGATCTGTTTTTTTTTTCCATTGTGGATAAAAATGGTGTGACCAATCATTATGGGTATAATGGTAGATGTTCTCGACCAAGTTGTTATTACTTATTTTTATTTTTTTGTGTTAAGTTTGTTTATTTTTAATCCACTTGGTTTTTATGTATACTATTTAAATCTCTTTATAAACAAATTTAGTTGAGAACTTCTTGTACTTGTTAGGATCGTTTTTGACTCTATCACTTTAGCAAAAGAATTATATTATCTCCAGCAGCAGCAGTCGTGAGACAATTTGTTAAGTATCATCACCATATATCTAAAGATGAGTACAAATGTCACATTATATCATTTTATCATTTGTTTTCTATATACTTTTCTCTCCAACACCGAAGAGTATATTAAGTTCCTAACTCATCACTTTCTTGTGTGGTTGAAATTGTGATTTGTTTGTAGTGTTTTTATTTTTATTTTCCAAAGGGGAATAAAATATGTATTACTTAAACTAACACCGTTGATATTTGTTTGTAGTGGTTTGGTTAAGGGTTTTTGATATTTTGACTTTTTTGGGTTGGAATATTATTTTGTAATTACAATGCTATGTTTGGTGAGTATTTTTTTTCTTATTTTTCCGTAATTATGATAAACATAATGTCGTTAGAGGATTATGAGCTTTGGGATTGGGTCGTCGGGTATGATTGGTGGAGGAGCTCGAGGTTGAAGAATGAAAGAGAACTTACTCTTTTTTGTGTGAAGAAGAGATTTAAAATATTATGAGTTTAATAAGTATGAAGTGTTATCTTAAAGTTTTTTACATTTATAATATATTGGTTTGTATTATTTTATTTAAGAAGATTAACATAAAAAACAGTCATATTCTAAATATATATATAGATTAAATTCAAATATTATTGCTCTCTTGGGTTTTCGCCTTATAGTATTACCAAAAGGTAAAAATTAAAGCCACGATGGTAAAAAGAAATGCTGAACTTAGATGACCACAAATGTTTGACTATAATATCTATATATTATTCGTATAAAATTTATACATAATTAATATATCATTTATTATTTATTTGCATTACTTTTAATTCAAAATTAATAAACATAAATAATATATGATATAATAATAATATAAAAACTCTTACACATATGAGATATACATTTTTTTCTCCCCATGTTTTGTGGGAGTTCCTCTTAAATGTCAAATAATAAGTCGGTTGTTCTAATGGACAATACCGGCTCACTGGTATAAATAAGAGACATATAATAATGTTTTTTATATTATGAAAGGGTACATGAAAACTCCAAAAATGCTATTAACTATTAATTTGATGTAAAAACGATATGGGATTTAGCGACACTATAAAACAATCAAACCAATTATGGTTGGTCATAGCAAAACAGAAAAAAGCATGGCAAAAATTATCAATTTTTTCTATTCATTCGTCCTCTTTTTTTCCCTCTTTCTCGTTCTAACCAATGGTGACGTCTGTAAGCATTTTTTCATAGTTCAAAATTTCTTCTTTACCTTATAATTAAGCTTCCATTCCCCTTCACTAACATTGCTTTATTTTATGCATCACCTAACAGTTGTTATTCCATGTGAGACTGATGAGCAGTGTGATCTATATTGTCCTGAGGGTTTTTCTGGAAAGTGTCATGATAACATTTGCTTGTGCTTAGCTATTAAACGATATTGAATAATAATTTTATATCGCGTATGATCCTGTAATTTTATTTGCATGTCATAAAGTTATTTCTATTATCATTTCTTTAATATTTTCAATTTATGTTTCTTGTCCCTTCAATTTCTGTGTTAACTTTCAAGAGTTTTGTAATATTTTATTGAAGTGATTTATCCAGGTTATAGGTGGCATGTGTCGCAAAGTTTTACAAATAATAATGTTCTATACCATGTCTTATTAATCTCTATATAAATAAAATATGTTCAAAAATTAAATACAATGTCTGCTTCTAACTTTTGGGCCTATTCACATTCTTCACTCTATACTTTACTCCAGAGTTAGATTTAATACTACTGGTGACAATTGTAATGGTTGAAAGAGCTTTCTCAACTACAGTATCGTCATAAATCGGATGTAAATGAAATGGTATGAGATATTAATGATTAAATCACCTGAAAATCCATGTTGGATGTTTCTCATGTTTTGAAATTTTGCTTTAGTACAATGTTACTACATTTGTTTCCTTTTAAGTTTTAAGTGTCTTTAAGGAAAATAAAATTGTTCCTATTTAACCGTCTCTCTAGAAAACCACGTCAATATTAATATTAACTTTAAACCTCATTACTTATATAGAAAGGGGTAGTATTAACATAGAAAAGGAATCTATATGATTAACTTTTTATAAGGGTTAAGTACACCTTGTATTCAACTTGATAATTAATCTAATAATAATATATTATTGAAAGAGGAGTATACAGGTTAAGTAATGAATTAAACAATCACATTCAGATAGGGAATGGAAGCTAAGAAAATATGGAAATGATCAAGTGGACTTGAAATAGGTGATTTCCATGACCTGGGAAAATCTAAACTATTGGATGAAAATATGATAAGTTAGATGCAAATTAAAGTTAAATTGGAATTTTCCATATAAAATCCCAAACGTCCACCTCGTTATTGTAATAGTCATCTATTTTTTTGTACTACCAAATGTCCTAACCTTCTGAGTCAGAAATTAATTTCTTTCAGGATATGTGACTGTTTCTCCAACAAATGTCTATTTTAAGAATCAAATCCTTAACCTTTTGAATATCCTAAAAACTAGGAAAGTCTTATATTACTATGTTAATACGATGTCGGAGCCACATATTTAAAAGTGAATCAATCAACACCAAAAGAAAACAAAACCCATTGAGGTTCATCACGTTTTTTTGTCTTCTCTTGAACCAAAAAAAGAATCGCATAATGCATGAGGGACCACACGCTTCAAACACCTCTCTCCAATCATCATCCATTCATGTATCTCTATTTGCCATATCTCATTATCATCACCTTATATATAATAGAATATCCATTACAACCTCAAACTTTGAAACCCATTGGAGCCACGTACCTAACAAACTTGAATCATAAGAAATTAAACACAAGAATTTATTGCAGCAACATGAGCAAGAAGGCACCGAAACCTCGTACCCGTGTAGGGAAGTTCGAGTTGGGAAAAACTATTGGTGAAGGAAGCTTTGCAAAGGTTAAACTAGCCAGGAACGTTGATTCTCGCGACCATGTTGCTATCAAAATCCTCGACCGTAACCACGTTCTCCGCCATAACATGATGGAGCAGGCACGTCTTCTTATATTTCTTCTACCCTTTCTTACTTAGATATCTTCTCCCAGATTTTAGTAACATGTATATTGTTGGTAACGTGTAATCTCTATATTATAAATATTAAATATTATATTTTACAGGTGTGTTTACTAAAAATTATTGAAACTATTAAGTAATAATTAACAATTTAGTATTAAATAAGATAAGATTGTAATAATCTTAGTATAGTTTAAAAATCAAGAAAAATATTACTTTACTAGTATTTGCAATTTCGGTGAAACTGTATGTAAGAAGAACCAAAAGAAGGATATTTTATATCATATATGTCTCTGAATTATTATTAATTATTCGACTTTTCAAGGTGTTTAATTTAATTTATCCTCGATTTCATTTGTTTAATGAATAATGCAATGGTGGTTTTATAGTTTTTTTTTATTGTGTACGGACTATATTTTATTTTTATGCTAAAAATGATTTGTTTTAACTCTGCTATTGACAGCTGAAGAAAGAAATTTCAGCCATGAAGCTTATCAATCATCCAAATGTTGTCAAAATATTTGAGGTACCGCACATTTTTTTTCAGCTGAAATTGAATTACTTTTATTTTTATGATATTATAGTATAATGAGTCTATTTATACAACTTTTCAAAATGTCAAAGAGACGTATTATTGTTGTCCTGTTGTCAACACATGTTGTCCACTAACATTCTCTACTATTTTTTTTTGCTAATGTGTTATAAGTTATTACAAGGATGGAAGATAATGAATGTTAAAAACCTTTTAGTATATAATATTTTTTGGTAATTTAAACTATTGATGTAAATGATATAAAATAAGTTTACGTGCCAATGCATGAAAAATATGAAAAGTGACATGAGATAAAATGAAACTTGGAATTAATTGTTTAACTAATACTACTAGTAGTCGCTTAAAACTATGCCAACTAATGAAGCTCAAGCATAAGGGATGGTGGAGAATGTCATAATATCCATGCCCATTTTTTTGTGGGGGAAAAAGTTGAACTATAAGCTGCAAGATCCTGTTTTTGTTGTTGAGGGTAAATGCATATATGACTCATCAATCATCATCTAAGTTTATGATAGATGATATAATTATTAGTACAAATGAGAGCCTAGTGAATACAATTATTAGTCTTATTATTCGAATCCATTGTTTCAGTATATCCTGATTCAATATGTGTTCTCTGTTTAAGCATAGGTTATGGCAAGCAAAACAAAGATCTACATTGTATTGGAGTTGGTTAATGGAGGAGAACTATTTGACAAAATTGTAAGTTGCTCAAATACTTCTTTCCTCAGATTCTATTGTCTTTCCTTTTGCCTTTTTGTTTTGATTTGAGGAAGAACTATTGGATATGTGAAGTTGCTTTTTTTAACTACGTCATTGTTTTGATTTCTAAAGAATTCTCTATTGCCTCTTAATTTGATTTCTAGGCCACAAATGGGAAACTAAAAGAGGATGAAGCAAGAAGTTATTTCCACCAACTAATCAATGCAGTTGATTATTGCCATAGTAGAGGCGTGTATCACCGAGATTTGAAGGTCTATTAACTTTCTTAAATCTATCCTCTTTTTCTTCACATTAATAGGTTCATAAGTGTTAGCTGGAATGAATTGCCTTATCCGATTTCACTTTGCATTAAATTAAGAATTCGACTCATATTCAATGTCCGTTGCAGCCAGAGAATCTTCTTCTGGACTCAAATGGTGTTCTTAAAGTTTCAGATTTTGGATTGAGTACTTATGCGCAGCAAGTAAGATGATATCTGTCATACAATCAGAACATGTACATGTTATGGATTTCTGATTTAGTGCACATGTCCAAAGTTATAACTATCTATTCTATTAGGCTATAAGAATAAATGTTAAAAACATTCCCTACTTAAATTCTTGATTATTTACTGTAGGAGGATGAACTCCTCCGCACTGCTTGTGGAACTCCGAATTATGTTGCTCCTGAGGTACCTACTTTATGTATTTATGGATGAGATTGAATAGCACATTTGTCCCTCAAATTGTTGTTAATGTTATGTGGTGTGTTGTGGCATTGGTATCAGGTGCTTAAGGATAGAGGCTATGTTGGTTCTGCATCTGATATCTGGTCTTGTGGAGTCATTCTCTTTGTACTTATGGCTGGGTACTTGCCTTTTGATGAGCCAAATCATGTAGCATTATTCCGTAGAGTAAGTAATTTCAGAATATAATTCTTCATATATAAGAGTGGAAGAGAAATTTTGATTATGCATTAAGGAAGGTCAAAATCTGTACATATTATTGTTCAGATTAGCAGAGCTGATTTCAGCTTTCCATCTTGGTTTGCGCCCAAGTTAAAGAAACTTCTGAAGCGCATTCTTGACCCGAACCCTCTTACAGTGAGTCCTGAAAGCTTTCTTGCTTTTCCATGTATTCTTTCTACTGGTTTTGCTATTTACCCTTCTATATCCTCTGTGGTGAAAGAATATCCTGCAGTAAGCATATATTTTTTCTTATTCATATTGGATTGCTTTTTGCAGAGGATAAAAATAGAAGAACTCTTGGAAGATGAATGGTTCAAGAAAGGATACAAGCCAGCATCTTTTACGGAGGAAGAGGATGTAAACGTTGATGACGTAGCGGCTGCTTTCAACGATTCTAAGGTACTTGGTTTTTTCGCAACATTTCCATTCAACTTCTTTCATCTATTAACTCCTTAGTTGGACTACGTTCTGCAAATAAGTTTGTGTAGTACAACAGATAAGTTCTTTTACTTACTTTGTTAGTTCTATTTGTACCTTGATCAAAAGATTTAGTTATTATAATTGGGAAATATAAGAATGAGTCTGCAGAAACTCTTCTCTATGTCTAATTTAATTACTGTCTTTAATATGTAGGACAATCTTGTGACAGAGAGAAAAGAGAAACCTGTCTCCATGAATGCTTTCGAGCTCATTTCTAGGTCACAAAGCTTCAATCTTAACAGCTTGTTTGAGAAGCAAACAGTATGTAAAAGTTTGTTTGTGCTTTCATTACATTCAAATGTTATGCATTTTAAAGGTTCAGTTCATTACAAGTCATGTAGAAATCGACTTGCCACACTGCAAAAAACTAAGATTTTTTTTCCGGATTAATATTTGGTTGATTAAGAATCTGATCTAAATTCAGTTGATTCCTTTTGGTTGTTGGCTAACAAATTTGAACTCAATCTTATAGGGGGTCGTAAAGCGAGAAACACATTTTACTTCACAGCACCCTGCTAACGAAATCATGTCTAAAATTGAGGAAGCTGCCAAGCCTCTAGGCTTTAATGTTCACAAGAGAGATTATAAGGTAATAATAACCTATCACTTCACATTAATTATATACATTACTAGTCTGCATTATCTATTTGCCAAGATCTATCAATCTTGTGATTTATCATTGTGAAAAAGGATGAAACATTTTAAGCTTTTATAGACTAATCAAACTAAACTAGATTGAAATTATGCAGATGAAGCTTCAAGGTGATAAGAGTGGAAGGAAGGGCCACCTTTCAGTGGCTACTGAGGTACTAAGTCCTTCCTTTATGATTGTAGATAACAAACTGTTTATGAATGATTATAGCCATATTTTTCTTCTGTTACCGAATTCATCTAATTGCTGAGATAACTCTACTTTTTTCTGGTCATCAGATATACTAAACCTGATTCATGTTAATGCACGTGAACTATTGAGCAATAAATTGTGTGACATAAAATGTATTGCTTTGACTTCTGACGCAAGGATTTTCATTGGTTTCTTCCAATTTATTTGGCACTTACTGTGAATGGTTAGTAAAACTTGTTGCTTATGGGGACAGGTTTTTGAAGTGGCTCCCTCCTTGCACATGGTGGAGCTGCGAAAGACCGGTGGCGACACACTTGAGTTTCACAAGGCATGTGAACATATTCTAATTCTGGAACTCCTTTCGGTCTCTTACTAGTTACTAGATTTAGATGTTTGGCCTTGCTTTATGTCTCGTTTCCTTTATAAAAATATCCCAACTTTGTTGTTGATTAACCCTATTTGTTAATTTATATGCAGTTTTACAAGAACTTTTCATCAGGGTTGCAAGACATAGTGTGGCATGCAGACGAAGAAAAATGAAGAGAAATGCATCTGTTCACATTGTTGTGCAAATTATGATGAGTACAATTCAGTTTTTTTGAACATTTTTCTGTTTTCTTTAAAGAATTTAAATAACATTTTTCTTTAAAGGAGTAGATCATATAAAGAGACTATATATTTAATGAAGATAAGTATTAAAACCGTACCGGTATAGTGTTACAGTGGTTGAACTGGTGATTCAATAATTAAATCGCATGTCGGTTAAACTGGACATACTAACTTATATTTATATATATATATATATATAAACTTATAACAAAAAAATTCAAATAGGTATATACTCAAATTTATAATTCATATTTATAATCTACTCAAAATTCACATAAAGAAGTCTTTAACAAATTCAAAGTCTAACTTGCAAAACATATATCAATCCCAAAGTATCACCTAACAACCGCAAAATATAAATAAATGACACAAGTTCACAACTCACTCTACAAAACAAATAAATTTGGAGTTTTAACATTTAACATCAAGGAGTCAAAGTTGTCTCATATCGAGATTATATTTTTGCATCAAATTCTATCGTTAGGCAGTACTCCAAGATTACACAAATATCACTGAGATTACACACGAATGTTATGAACCAAAATGTGTAATCTAAGTATGTCGTAGAAGCATGTGCCTTAAAGTGTCGAAGAAAAGTTGGAAAGATGGGCCACCTTGTAATGAGTTTTTAATTTTTTTTAAATATATATATAAACTGGCCAGTTAATATCGACTGGCTCATCGTTTTTGACTGATTTTTGACCAGTTTTGATACTTGGTTGGTTTAACCTCTGTACCATACCAGTTAGGGGTCCAATTCATCAGTTTTTCGGTCGAACGGGTCAGTACGGCTTTTACATCATTACAAATAACTAATAATTCGATCCATGCCCTCTCATAATTAGTCAATTAATAAGATGGTTTCAGGTGTTACAGTTATTGACACCACATGTAAAATCGACATACACTGATAGGATCACATATATCATTTTTCACCTGGTTTTCAATTTCAGTAAGAGATAGATAAACAAGGATTTAAAAAGTTTAGTCGACTTATTTTCCCCTCTTAACACAACTTATAGATTGAATATTCAACCAATAAAATCGAACCAGACCAAACTGAAAATTTAAGTTTGATTTAGTTTATCTCTTATAACGTTCAAATATACAAATGAGACATGCACGTTATTAAATAATGATAGAAAGTCTTAATTTTGCTTTATTGGTAATTGCTTCACATTTCAATTGCAAAGTACAGTTGAAATTTTTTAGTGCACTAGCACCGCTATATCTAAATCTCGCAAAACGCTCGAGGTCTGCCACCAAGATAAAAGCTATTTAGTTGTACCATAAGAAGGAGCAACAAAACCGTGATAATATAAGTTGTGAAACCAAATCAACATTAACTATTGTTTTCAATAACATAAAATACCAAGGGGCATTACAAGCTGAAAAGATGGGCAATTACTCAGCTATGAATAATCTAAACAACAGACAACAGATCCTAATAGATCTTTCTCTTATATATTAAATTTTCTTTGTTTCCCCCTTAATATGAGGTGGGGATGGAGAGGGGATTTTGTTTCAACGTATCAAACATAAATAAGATGTCTCTGGTCCCAAAACCTTTCACCCCCACCAATCAAACAAGGCAGGTAACACTGGGCAACATAACATTTGGCTGCATTGAACCCGCTAATAGGGTCGGTACCTTCGACCACCACCACGATTGCCTTCATCACTGCTACTACCGCCCGCTCGTCCTGAATGACCACTTGGACCATTGTTTCGATCATTTCTGCGTGGTCGGGGAGGAGCTGGCATCTGTACGCCAGGTTGTTGACTGCGGAGTATCACAATATAAAAATAGTTATAGTATTTATATCATATCGCGTAAGGAAATGAAACCACATCCACGAGTTGTAACAACTTACAGGACATAGCCAATTTGACCATCTGGTAATACCATTGGAACCATCTGCATTCCTGAAGGCATTGGACCCCTACCATATATCACTGGCTGTTCATTCGTATATGAGAATCCACAAGATGTGAAGTGAAACATATTAGAATAAAGAAAAAATCAAGCAGCAAATTCAGCAATCACAAGTCAATAGATACCTGTTGAAAACCAGCAGCAACACCATATCCGCCTCCTGAAGAGCCATAAAGATTTCCAGCAAAGCCACCACCATAAGCAGGTTGTGAAAAGTGATTTGGTTGAAAACCAGGATTATATGCATAACCTCCATCTGGTTTTCTCTCAGTTTGAGGCTTAGCAAGAACAACCTCAAGAACTTGGCCTGCAGTTCAAATCCATTACACATATTTAGGTGAACATAATGAATATATATTCAAAGAACATGTTTTACAAACAGGGCACTTACTCTTTTATTTTTCGCTAGACAAAATAATTTATAGACTAGTTAGTTTCACCCCCTTGTTACTTTTTTCAAACAGAAACACTTAAACCCAGAAAAGTGAACAGACTTGGACAGAAAACACCAGTTTATAATTTTATATTGTACAAAGAATACCATTGATTTCATATTTCTCTCCATCTTTTGTAGCCTTTAATGCACTTGACCTCTCAGCATAATGAATGAAACCAAAATCACGCTTCCCTCCAGCTCTGCTAGGTGGCATGACCACTTTTGTTACTTCTCCATGATGAGAGAATACCTCCTTCAGTTCTTCAGTACTAGTATTCTCAGGTATGTTTTTCACATAAAGAGCCTTTACCTGAGAATGCCCAAAAAACAGTTTGTGCATAAAACATCAATAAACAATATCAGCAACACTAAATAACCACGGATGAATGTTATGCAAACAGCTTTAAAAACAAAACAAATACATGTTTTATATTTAACATCTCTAATGCAACAGTTAAAGCAGCTTTCTAATTAGTTCATTATTCATACTTCATTATGGATGAATTATGACTTTCTGCATATAAAACAGATAGAGTTGGACTGAAAAATATGCAGTCCACAAATGTGCTTCTGATTGCACCCATGGGGCCAAGTAGGTTGGTCTTCACTAGAGTACATGGAATGTTTCATTATTTATAATTATCGTAGAGCTTTCTATTATTAATAGATCAGCTATAAATATTCGATCAAATACTTAGTGCAATTGACGAAACAATTCAAAACCATTTTTAACTTCACACCACATTCATCTATGAAACTACCTGTAAAGAAGCAGACTGATCAGGTGATATCTTTGGATCTGCCCATGTGACAGTTGGGGTATTACCATCCAACTTAAAACTCGCACTTGACATTTTTTGCCGTGAATAATCAGCACATGCATTATTGTAATACACAACAAAAGCAAACCCTCGATTCTTGCTTGAATTTTGAGCATCCTGTAATAAACAAAATGGAATGGCATTGAAAATGTAGGCATTACAGCACCTTAGAATAAGTTAGTAGCACAGCTTAGCTCAAGAACAAACCTTTTTGAGCTCGATGTTTTCAACTCCAGGACCAACACCTTCAATGACCTTCCTAAACTCATCTTCAATCCAATTTTTTGGAACATTACCAATGAACAATCTTTGTTTTGTCTCCGACAGTGAACACCTTAAAGTTTTACTCTGACATCAAGAGAGAAAAACTTGAAATAAATTAAAACTGATCAGCAATAGAAGAACCATCACAGAAAAACACCCTGAGAATGTTAATGTTGTCAAGGGCAACAACATTAATATTTTTAGAAAGCAGCATGAATACCTTAAATTCCTTATTGTGCAACTCTTCAATGGCCTTTTGTGCTTCCTCTCTTGTTTTAAAAGACACAAAAGCATAACCCTTGCCTTCTCCAGTGTCCCTGTCTTTCATCAGTCGCACCTGAAAACCAATAACGAATCATCTTCTTAGTCAATGATTTCAACTTTTTTCTCCCACCTTCCCATAAGGCAGAATCTTCAATATCATAATTCATAAAATGCATACATAACAGTTCAGACCTCATGAATATCACCTATCAGCTCGCACAACTCCCTCAAGTCATCTTCACATACATCCCGGGGTAGCCCACCAATGAAAACTTCAGAACCATGAGGAGGAAGGGCAAGAAGTTCATCATGCTTCTTTTTCTCTTCTTCATCAATGAAAGATGGTTCTAGAGACTCAGCAGCAACGCCACTTCTATCTGCAACAGGCAATTGGTCTTTCCCACCAGCCTCTGCCACTGAGTCCTCATATTCATGTTCTTCAATGCCTTCAACATCTTCATCACTATGTTCATCCACTTCATCACCATCTATTTGTTCTTCAACATCCTCATCTGTCTCTTCCATATAATTCTCTTCATCATAGTCCACACGTTCATCATTGTCCACACGTTCTGACATGGTTGACTCCACAATCTGTCACTAATACCTGCAAGGTTACAAAGTTAATACAAAAACTGAATGTAAGCCAAGTGGCAAACATGTTTGACACAGATAACATGGCCAGCCAGAGTACATGATTTTGAAGGCTACTGGCTTTTGATATAATTTCTTTTGCACTACTAACATATACTTCCGTGCATACATCTACCCTCCCTAGACCCCCTAGGTAGAAGCCTCGTGTAATGGATCGCACTTTTTACTAACATATACTTCAAAAGATTTAGAGATCAATGTTTTGTCAATAAACATGATTTGTAATAGAGCATTATCGCGTTCTCGAACCATGTAACCAAAAATGCTTCTAAACGTACTGACTTAAGATGTTAACGTAATACACAAAATCGGCCACACTCAAGTTTCCACTTTGTTTTACACCTGAATTTGCAAAAGTTAATCCAAAAGGACCAAAACTGTATGCAAAGCTCGGTGACCATAAAATCTATTTTAAAGGATATAGCTTGAATCGGATTAATTGAACCCTAACTTACGGATAACAAAAGTCTCAACACAAAAAATTGAACGCAACCAGGAAAAAAACTATTTGTCTCATGCACAATGATGAATTCAACAAATCTAATAAAATATTAAACAGTGAAATCTGCCATATAAGAGAAAATCCCTCAAACATTACAATCAACCCTAGCATCTAAATCTAAATGGATCAGGAAAATTATGTTTTTAAAAAAGAAAAACACAAAACATAAAGAACGCGATGGAGAAAGTAACATACATACCAAAAAGATAGATCCTTTTTGCTACATGGGTGTGAAATTGAGTTATGAGAATGGTGAGAAGAGAAGAAGGGTATAAGAAGTGAGGCATGATAATTTGAGAGGTGCCGAGAAGAAACGAAAGAAAAGGAGGCATATTTATGGAGAACTACTACATAAAAGTGAGTGACTTTGCATACCATACCAGTTATTATTGGCCAAATTTTGGAGATTTGCTTCTTAGTGTCTATTCCCTTCTTCAGAGAGATGGAACACATGAACAAAAAAGGACTAGGTGTCTTTATCTTATGAAGTCAACAATGGGATTCTGGGCCTGGACCCATGGATTTCTGGGTAGCCCAATTCTTTGTGGGTTGTAATCGAATAACTGGTTTATCGATTAGGAGATTTTTTAAGAATATTTTTTCAAAACAATACCTAAAGCTGTATGTTTAACCATTTATTATTGGTCTTATGATAGACAGCATTATAAGAGTATGATTGATTCTGGTGTTTGGTGCACATAATAAAGATGAGATTGATATGTGGAGATGACATTGGTGGTAGTGGCAATGCTATATACTAGTAGGGAAATAACGATTTGTTATTCCAAACTATGTCATAGATCATATTTTTTATTAATGACAATGAAGTAAAATGGAAAAAATAATGTTTAGTTTTTTTTAATCGATATACATATTTTCATTCATTAGTAGAGACAAGATTTGGACCATGGATCCTTATTCACCATTAGGTTATAGGGTGTGTGCCATTTTCCATTTGCATATTCGGTTTTTCATTCAATTTTTGGTGTTTCTTGTGATTCCTTAAAGAACTTCAAAGTATTCTCCGATTCTTTATGCAGTGATGCATAAGAAATTTACATATTTTCACTTGGGTCATTGTAGGTAGAAAATGTGAAAAACATATAAAAATGGTTGTTTTTCACGATGTTAAAGCACTTGTAAAAAAATTCAATTTCTTCACCGTAGTGAAGAATTGGGTGAAACTTTAGTAGTTTTTCATAGTCACAGCAAATGAAATTTGGAAGATAAAAAATAAAACGTAATAAGAGTGAGCGAGTTTGAAGAGAGTGGGATGAATGAATGCTATTAGGGAAGAAGGAGAATAAGAGTTTTGAGAGAGGTTAAGGATATTTTGAATATTAACCGTATTACGTTTTATATTCACTTAATTGTGGAGTGTAACCAAATTTACCTATTAACATTTTGTAAATTTAGTGGTTCAATATATCCTAAAAAAACACTCATCCTGGTCCAAGAGCAAAATCGTCCAATGCCATGAAAAAACAACATATTTACATCTATTAAAATGATATTCTCATTCAAATGAATAGTGGTAGATATAATAGTGATGAATATTAATACATAAATATTACATTCTTTGCTTTATACCATATGGGAAAGAAACAAAATTATCTTTTATTTTGAGGAGAACGAGCTTGTGTTACTTAAAGTATTGATGTAAGTGAAAATATAGTAGATATCAATGACATATCATCAACATTGAATATATAAAATATTATATAGATAAATATTCCAATATTCATATACAATATATATCAGTATGCTAAGCCTCAAAATGGCATTTAAACAGAATTTGGTACCCTCACTTAGATTATTGATGGGTACAAACCTTTGCTTCCTTAAACACTTTCCCTGGTTTGCAGAAGTAACCTTTGTTTGGATTGCAATGACTATCCTGTGAGCAAATGCACAAACCTTCTAATGCACACCCATCCTTCAATATTGTCACACCTTCTTTTAACCCAAGCATTTGGTCTGTCCACTCACTAGAGAAAAGCCCTTGTGGGTCATAAACCTCTTTAACCATCAAAAATTTCCCAGCACTTTTATACTTATTAATCACTCCTTGAAATGCCAAGTTCCTATTCTTTCCCCAATGTGGTATCCCTCCATATTTAAATATCCCAAGTTGCTCAATCTCTTCAATAATATCCTCATAGAGCCTAGGACTCATTGGGTCCTTATTACGGTAATAAGTGATATCAAAGTCGATAGCATCTTCTTGTTTCCCTAAATATGCACTTGAAGCCTTGACGTAGCGCATGAGAATTCCATTATATTGCTCTATGCCACACATTCCCTTTGGCTCCAATTGAACTAGCTTTTGCACATCTTGTATAAAATCTTTTACAAAGGATAAGCCAATGCTAAATGTGGTTTGATGAAAGAACTCTCCCTTGATCCTAGAGTCCCATGCACATGCTGTGAATTTTCCATCTTTAAGACTATCCAAACATGTCCCAGATGATTGAAGGCGGTTATGAAATCCAATTACAGGGTATCCAGTAAAGAACGCACCTACAAGTTATACCAAATATTAAATTACTATAGTTTAATTAGCTTATAAAATTAAATGCATGAATTTCTTAAGAGTAAAAATTTACTATCACACAATGACATAAGGAGATTACCATTGTTAGTAAGTCCATAAGCAGTGGTGATAAGGGTAGCCGTTGTTGTCTTTGCAAATAAGCACTTTCCATTAGCATCACTAGTGGTTTCTTGAAGATCCTCTACATCCCAATAACACAAAATACAAAAAAAAGTAACCAACATTAAATCTATATTGAAATTTTGAAGAAAAATCTAAACCCTCCTACTTTCTCCTTCTATAAGTCCTTCCACTTACTAAGTGGAGAAAATATTGAATGATTTTTTTTATA
This sequence comes from Lupinus angustifolius, assembly GCF_001865875.1. Taxonomy (NCBI): domain Eukaryota; kingdom Viridiplantae; phylum Streptophyta; class Magnoliopsida; order Fabales; family Fabaceae; genus Lupinus; species Lupinus angustifolius. The sequence goes on from NC_032017.1 coordinate 17,008,662, forward strand.
TTTTCAAGCCATGTCCTTACATTCCTTTTCAAGAAGTAGGGGATAAATTAGAAGAACATTACACCAATATAGCAAAACTTTTACGGTTTGTTCATGAGTTAGGTTTTAAAAAGAAATAAAAAAAAATAGAAATCGTGAAATACATTTATGAAATAATAACTATGAAGCATTTGGTTTCTTCTTCTTCCCTTCCAAAACCTAACTCACAAAACAACACTTATAAAACAATATGCATGCATCAAATATTACTTCAACATACTATAAAGTTTGTGATTTTTTAAGTCAAGGTAATTTAAGTAGCTGACCTGCACTTCTTATGAGTGCCAACTCAATGGAAGAAGTGGGACGAAAAGGAATAAAGTCATAAAGACCATTCCCCGATGTATTAATAGGGACTCGATCATCAACACGATAGACAGCCTTATGTTGACTTGGGTACCATGTTATATCCGCAAACTCATGTTCATGTCCAAAAGCAGCTGCTTTGTCACCCAAATCTGAATCATCTTTTGTCAAATATGTGATGGATCTCTTGAAGAGAGGTTCTAATTTTAGAGTAATCTACAAAAGTAAAAAAGTCATCGTCAAAAGCCTTTTCTATGAGATGTATGTACATATTTGTTGTCTCACTCCTTTATGCCAATAGATATGATGTGTCAGAAAAATATTTAATAATTGCAATTTTAGCTTAAATATTTTTTTTCAACCAATCAAAATTGATAGTAGATAGAGTGGTACAAAAAGTGAGATAATGGATATGTTGAGGTATGTACAAACTAATTTGGATATTCTTCTTTCTAGAAAGAAGATAATTAAGTAAGAATTAATGATGATTAAATATGAATGGTGGATGATATAATAATAATGTATAAAATACATACACTTTTGTGCATACATTTTTTCTCAATGAGGATTCATGAGGATTTTTAGTACTACTAAGAATATCATCTCACTTTATGAGTAAAAAACTAAGTCATTTCGGAGTATATAACTGTTCGTTTCAACAAGTATCATTTCTAAGAATTAAACCTTATGATCTTAGGCGGATCGACTCATCAAGTTCCCATTAAAATAGGATCCACACAAGGAAAAGCACTTGTCATTCATTGGTTATCAGGGGCATCCCAAAAACATTCGGGTCGAAATATGATTTTTAAATCAAGTTCCAAATTAGTAGATGGTGCCAAAGGGAGTAAGAGTGCCATACCCAAAAAATAAAGAGACTCGTTGAATAGTAGAGGCACGTAAAGCTTTTGGACATTTTCCTTAAAAATGTTTAGGAAGGAATAAAAATGTTTTCTCTATAACCAATATTTAGTAGGTTTGATTGATATTCTACATGTCTTTTCTTTCAATACGTCATAAGTTATATAAATCAAAATAACATGTTGGGGGTTAAGACCCAATTCTCTATATAGGCTAGAATTTATTAATGAGTATGACCCAAAGCTCGGCAAAACATTGCATAGGGAGGTGGATTCTATGACAACATTTGAATGGTGTAATAAATTTATTAGTATGGGTGTGCGTGAGAAGAATAGGACAAAAAAATAAGTTTATTAGTATGTACTACGTTCAATCAAATTCTGTGATTTTTAGGAAATATAATAATATATCATCATACAAAATTTCCATACTCATAAAAGGTGACATATATTATAAGATGATATTTTATTTATTAATATTAGTTTATAAGTAACATGTATTACTCTTTTGCAGATACAGATATGAGCATTAATAGAAAGATTTAATAGGAAAATATAACATTGTTGTTTTTGTAGTGATTCTATAAGTGAAATGTATTTCTTTTTCCTTTTTTAAATAATTGTATATATAAAAAATCACATACATAACAAATGAGACCATCTATTAATTCTTTGTCTATTGGCTGGCCCAACTGTTTTGGTCCACGCAGTATATATATCATGCATATGTGTGGTCTATTTTTGTGACATTTTTTAATGTACATATAGCCCTATAAATATAAATGTATTTTTCCCTCTTCCTACGACATTCTCTGCAATAAATTTATCTGTTTGTGGTATGGTTTCAAACTTTCAACTCAATTCCGCAATTATAACTTGATCTCGAACAGTTCAAAACTCTTATATACCCAAAAAAAGAAAGGTATGGAGAGCAGTACAGAAAGTGACGTGAAACTGCAAAACATTTAAAAGAAAGAAAGAAAAGGTCGTTGGAGTAAGAAATTAAGACTTTTGACATAACCCAATGCGAAAGATAAGATGAGAATAAATAATATGAACGTAATATTTTTGAGTAAGAAAGTGATACAGTAAGACAATATAATAATTGGGTTAAAAATAAATCATTTTTTAAATAGATTAGACTATTATAAATTTGATGACTATATAAAATTATTCTTCTTTTATTTATAAAGATGGAAATAACAGATTTGTTGCTATCAAACTAAATCATTATATGATCCTTCTTTATATGATATCAAAATGGAGATATTTCAATTATCCTATCTAAAAAAATATTTATTTTTTTACTCCTTATCCAATAAAAATAACATTGTCCCAAATTAAAGTTATGCAATGAATATAAAAAACTAGAAAATTGCTATGAGTAATCCATAACAAATATAGCAAATCGATGACTTGATTATTGGTTAATTGTTCAAAGTTATACTATTATTGGTAAGTGTGAAACATGGAAAGCATTTTTTCTCCAATGGGGCTCATAACTGGCCTTATATGAGAAAACAAGATAAGGGGGGCAAAGAATATGTGATGAGAGAAATATCATGAAATTTGAACAACAGTATTAAATATTTTATACATATAATACGTGATACTGAAGTAGATGTGAGTGTGATTAAACAATGCATGTTATATATTGTACGTAAAATTGAAGCTAATATATTACAAATGTGAGTAGGTGTCATTTTATTTTGAGTGTTTAGAAGTATTGTATTTCTAAGGTATCCATGTTGTATATTGTATTGTTGTTGTTGTTTGTTACCTTTTGGTTGCACTCGTGAGTGGCCACTTTAAAATAGGTCGATCTCACAATTTTATTCTTTTACAGCCTAATGGATCATGTGAACCAGAGGCACAAAAAGTTAGAGAATATTGTATTAGGTAGCCCTTTTAGATCACTAATTAGACAAAGAGTATCACTAACTGTCTTCTAGTGCTTGTAGTACTACATAGTACATGCCAATTTTCAGTGATGATAAGTAACACACAAAAAAGAAAAAAAAATATATGGTAAGACATTTTTATTCTTTTATATATTATAAAATAACATTTTTGTTATTAAATATATAAAAAATCAAATATTTATCTCTCAATTAATAGAGAGGATATATTTTTTTATTTGCTAATTTTTTAACCCTATATCAACCACAAATTCGTCATGATCACATGGGGTTCCAGAATGGTAAATATGGTAAACACTTTTGCACTTTACTCTGTTAGTTTTCCTGTGTTTTACTTTACGTTTTGATTGAGAATCAATCCTTTTCTTTCTTGCTATGTTTGTCACAATGTTAAATGTTCATCACTCTTCCTTCTTATGAAAGAAAAGTTTGATTATATGAATTTATCTAGGACCACAACTATTCTCCATTAAAGTTAATCTTACTTGGCCTAATTCGGTCGAATAAGATTACCATGTATAGCAAAGATCCCCTCAATTATTTTATTTAACACAATTGTATAGTCAAGACTCAAACTCAAGATGAATGGTTAACCCAGATTAACCCATGTGGTTGATGGTGAATTACTAGTTATTTTCAAACACATTGTCATATAAGAGAAATAACAGATGAAATCATGTATGAAAGAAGAGATCATATATTCATACCTGTGAAATAACTCCTAGCACACCAAGTGAAACTTTTGCAGCATTGAAATCTTCATTATATTCATTTAGGGTCAGAACTGTAGCATATTCATCTTCTTCAGGACCTGAAGGCCTAACAATTCTAAGCTCCACAACATAATCATGAACTGAACTCCCTTTACCCCACAAAGTGCTTCCATGAGCACCAGTTCCCATAAGGCCACCAATTGTTAAACCCCACCAATAAGGGGCATAAGGCAAAGCCAACCCTGCATTTGAAGCCTCATTGATAATCTGTTTCAATGTCACACCACTCTCCACAGTCATTGTCCTTGCTTCCAAATCAATCTTCAAAACTTTGTTCAGATATTTTGTGCTTATAAGCACCCCTTCTTGACCCTCAGGGCACACTAGCTTAGGTATGCTATGACAAAAACGGGTTGCAACTTTCATTTTTCTTTTGTTTTTACTTGCTGATGCAACCATTGATACAAGTTCAGCTTCATTTGTTGGGTACAATACTTCAGAAGCTTGGCATGTGCTTCTATCAGGGAATATGCCATAGGAGTTTGTGATAGTGCAGCTTGTGTTCTGTGAAGAACAATTTATTGGATCCTCTGGGGGAGTAGAAACCACTACATAGAAAAAAAGAAAGAGAAAGACTAATTTTTGTGACATATCCTTCAAGCATAAAAATGGCATTGTTGAAAGATTTGAACTTCAATTTTTTATGTGATGACTGATCTTTTACTATAAGGTTTTGTGTGTCACGTATATATAGCTGTTTTGAGGAGTAGAGAACAAGAAAACTAGGACATACTTTAATCAAGTATTCCTTTGTATAAACTCATGGTTAAGGTTATTATCGACATTAGATTCATTATTTCTGTGGTCTGGTATATGAAAAAGTAATGTATGTGTTAAATTTACATTGTTTATAGCGTATGGCTATGTTGTCAATTGTTGAGGACACACGTGATAAGTGGGTCATGGTTATTTTAACTTGAGATGATGATTTTTTGTTGTTTTGACATTGAGTTAAGCACCTGAAAAATACACCTGTTTTAAACTTGAGAAATAATACAACAGGGCAATATTTATGCACCGGTACAATAAAGATTTATAATGTTCATTGTATTATTCATCATTCATTTGTCTTACTTTTATTTAAGAGTCAATATTAATTAAAAATAAATGAGAGATAACATAATGACAATGTATAAAACTTATACATCGATAATGTATATGACTTTTACTCATATAAGAAAAATGAAATTAAAATGTGCTGCCATATCTTCAATCTAAATAATCATACTTCCTTTGAATTGAAGGGCTGAAAATTAAAATATATATGCTGCTACGAAGTGATCATACACATAGTCCACTTACTCATTGTTGAAACCAACCCACAACCACACATATTTGATATTCAACAGTTTCTTGCCACACCAATAATATCATTACTGTGATAGTGGAGTCCTTATGAAATTTTAATATTATATTAATGTGTTCACGAAATTGGTTATTTATGATCTTACTTTTGTTGATTGGGGCGTCAGATTCATGTCATCCCCTGCAATTCATCTTGTAATACATTTTTTATTTCTAATTTCACTATTATTCCCAATTATGGGATTAATTGATTATAGAAATGGGATTTGGAGTTATTATAGGTAATTAATTAGAAAAAACAAAGCGTAGGGGCAATGTTATTTACATTAGAAATGCAATCAAACGATTACCGTTTATGGACACATTTATGATTTTCAACAATAAAGAGGAATAAAGGATTCCATTTTAGGGGAGTCAATCTTTAGTCTCATATTTTGTGTTACTTTTAGTTGAAAAATATATTTAAGTTAAAATTTTAATTATTAAATATTTTTTTACCAATTATATCTTATGACACATTGAGCAATATAATATTATGGGATAAAAGATGTGCTGAGAAATTGAAAGGAGCAAATTCAGAACCAAAAGCAGAGAAGGGTTTTTATTTAAAAAATAGCTAAAGCATTTAATCTATGAAAAATTATAAGTGTTACAATTAAGATAAATTTGACACAAAAATTGGGTTTTTATTAAAAAATAAATAGCTAAAGCATTTAATCTATTAAAATTTATAAGTGTCACAGTCTCACAGATGTTAAAATTACACTAACTATCAATTCCCTTTACTAATAGTATAGTTTTTAATTTTTTTGTTACAATAATTCAATTTCTATTACATAATAATTTGGAATATAATCTATAGAAACAATATGCATCTATATGCTTATATACAAACAAACTTTAGCAGCAGATCAATATGCATGATTTGATAAGTTAAAGAAAACAAGTTTATAAGATTTGAGTTTCAGATATATTATAATTTATTTTTGAACAACATCTATAATTGGAGAGGATTTATTGCATTCTATCCTTATTCACCACGCCTAGAGTAAATTAAAGGAGGAATGGGGGAGGCCATGATACAGCTCAAGCATGCACATAATGAGTCTGATACAATGAGAAATAAATTGGGAAAATGATAATTATAATTAATCAATGTAAAGTGTTTGTTTTTCTTTCTCTTTATAGATGATACAACTTCATATTTAAAATGATGCAGCCCAATAGAGTTGAACAGCAATCGTTTTTTTTTGTGTTCTCTTATGTCATGCCATTTTGTAACTTTAAAGTGTCCATTTATGGAATTAGGTATGAAATTGAGGCATAAAATTAAAATTGGACCTTATAATTTTAATTATAATATTTCCATTCAAAATTGAAATTTAAATTGCAAGTCCCAATTCTATAGAATTCCAATATAAATAAATCATCCTTCTCAAACCTTAACTCCCAATCCTAAATCCGAATTTCATAATTCAATTATTATCTTATCTTATTTCACTCTCTTTTAGATAGTTGTTGCTTCTTCCTCAAGTAACTTCTATTTGCTCTCTTATTATCCCATCTTCTTCATAATGTTGATTCATCTCTCCTTTTTTTTCTTACTTATATTTTTTACTTTAGGTAACTAGGTTGCTATTCCTCTTCTAAAATTGGTTTTTTTTTTATATTTACCATGTTATATAATAAGTATCCTCAAAATTAATAGTAATAACAATTGTGGTTAAAGAGACATTTAGAATTTAATTATATGTTATAATTCCTTATATGACCCAAACATGGAATTATATAATTTGAAGCCAAATCCAATTCTATTAGAATTTGTTTCCAATTTCACGTGACATATGGATCCTAACTGATTTTTATTCAATGATGCAACTTTATACTACCTCATACATTTTTAAGAAAAAAAATACTATGTTAGTGTTAATTTAATTGATAAGAAATTGACTCATAACCGATAGAATTGTGAATTTAAATTCAGTTTTCAATATGAGAACATTGTTTATTGTTAATTTGTAAGTATATTTGTAACAACTCATAGAACAACCAGGCAAGTTTTATTCTGCCGATTCATTGAGATCTAACTCACTTTAACTTTTAAGTTAAAAGTTTTTATTTATTTGTCTTTTTATAAAATTAAAATAACATTAATCACTATTTTTATAATTTCCTCTTACTTTTTTATTTTAGTAATTAAGATAGATAATAAGTGATATTACTATTAAGATAAAGGGCAATTTTGGTCATATCCATTAGTTTAATATAAACAGACATATTAATTATATCCTTAATCTATGTATTACAATTTTAAAAAAATACTTAAAAAAGAAGGGAGATAAAATAATTTTAAAATTATTAAATAAATTTATGTCATTTAAGGAGTTATGGGCCAAGTGTCGAACAATAAATACAACTATTTTCCCACTCTTTGTAAATGCTCTATGACATATACACCACATATGAAGTTCACATACCAATGATTTATGAATAACAAATCATGAATGAGGTTTCCTCCTCTAATTTAAATACTATTAATTTATATAAATATATGTTAATTCTCATATATTAACAATGTAGAAAAATTATTGCATTGACCGTGTGCACCCATTAAACTCATTTAAATAATTAAAAAGTGAATAATGTTAATTAAAAATGTTAAATTATTTTTAGGTTCTTATAATTTCATCTATTGTTTTAAGAGGTCCATATTTGCGCAAAAAATATGACTAGTGAGGATTTTACTAAAAGCTTATTTTTTGAATGAGAACACATTTTACAAAGTTTGAGAGGCAATGGACTTTTTACTAAAAAAATTGTAGGGACATATTTAAAATTTGGGTAAAAAGTAAAAACTAAACCTTAGGAGCTAGGGGTAAGTATAGGTTAGGTAAAATTTGTCCCATCATAAATATTGGTTTGATTATTTTTTTTAACACGATCTCAGTTCTAGATCTGATTAAATATAATACATGTTCATTTTAGATAAAATATTCTCATTATTACTTAATATTATGGAATGATATATACATATAATTTGCTGATCATATATATATATATGATGAAAAATAGAAATTCAATGATATTTTTGGTTAAAGAGATGTCATTAATCTATATACAAATGAATAGACATACATACAAACGTAACAAATAAGAGATCATGGGATGTGTCAAGTCATTCATATCCCTTATCCAACCCTAAATACTGACTGAGTCTAACTTTTGAATTCGATCTAAGTCAAAATCTTTGATCATTATTACTTAATATTATGGAATAATATATACATATAATTTGCTAATCATATATATGATGAAAAATAGAAATTCAATGATATTTTTGGTTAAAGAGATGTTATTAATCTATTTACAAATGAATAAACATACATACAAACGTAACAAATAAGAGATCATGGGATGTGTCAAGTCATTCATATCCCTTATCCAACCCTAAATAATGACTGAGTCTAACTTTTGAACTCAATCTAAGTCATAATCTTTGATCATATTCAGACCCATCATGATCAAGACAAACCAGGTGAACATGTAAAGTCGAGTTCTGCTCACCCCTAATAGGAATTTACTTTAAATAAATAAAAAACTAAATATTATTTTTAATCAGAGTATTACATTTAATACATTAAATTGAACAACATAGTTGGGATAATAGTAGGGATGACAATGAAACCGAACCGGTGAATACCCGTTCAAATCTAACCTGAATTTAACAGGAAAAACTCGTAGTGATTGAGTTCAAGTTTTAACTAAATTTAACTTTCGAGTTTAAGGTTGATACATGTGTTACCCTTCCATGAACTCAAATAATATATTTAAAATTACACAATATATATATATATATATATTTATTGTGAGCATGTTGAATGAAATAATCCAATATTTTATCTGTGTGAATTTCCATTTCACAATAAAACAATAATTATATAATGCAATTACCAACATACATGCCAACAAAATGTTTTGGCAATTGTTAGAACATAAACGCAACATATTACTACTGCCAAAAGAAACACTTTATCTTCCATAAAATGATATCACAACTGCAGCTGTAATTACATATATGTATAAAATGGGTTTGGGTTTTCAATCGGATTCGGGTTACCCAAAACCTGAAAGAATTAGAGATAATAGTATTATTTTTAATCCCACTAATTTTGGGGTCTGGTATGGGTAAGTACATACCCGATCTCAATTTATCCCGTTGCTATTCTTACAATTTAGGAAAAAGTCTTTATTTTTTGGACAAATCAATTGCATTAGTAGAAAAAATGATAAACATTTATTTCGATTCTTAATGTTTTTGCATGTATCAATTAACTCATTGGGAAATACGTTAAGGCGAGTTTTAACTCTCCTATATTTCTCTTTTGTTTTAATTTTGATTTCTCTTTTCAAGCAAGTCATATTTTATTAGTTATGGCTACCATATTTTTAATATAGATTGTGCCAAAAAGAAAGATCAAACAATGATCTCAATTTCTCTGGGTGCTTTGACCCATCTTATAGAAGTCGGTGAGCATCAACTCAATGACAGATATTGGGACACATTGTTTAAAAATATAAGGTGAAATATTATATTATTTTACGAAGATTCAATGTAGTTATTCTCATATTAACTATAACTCATCAATTTATTTCTTCAGTTAAGGGGTCAAGAAGTTCATGGATTAGTCCTCTACATCCTCATCATCTTCGCCTCTCTCATTAGTGTGTATAATCTTATTGATTTTTCTCTAATTCCTTTAGATTCAGTTATTTACTTCATTTTTTATTTTACCTTCTTTTTTGGGTGTATTCATCCCTATTTCCTCTTGCCTATTATTACAAGTGGGACAAGAATCTTCTGTCCTAAGAAAATCCTATCCCCATGTACCAAGTCAATGAAATCTCATAGAATAGCGTACGAATATTAATTTATGTTATTATAAATTTTACTTTTAACCAAATAAAATTTTCTGATTGGATGGGAACATCAAATGGGATACCCAATGGGACAGGTGACCCCATCCATTACGAGTGATGTGTTTGATAAAATGTTTGAGAAAAATATTATCTCATGGATATTAATGATTTTTGGATATTGTAACCTAGTGAAATTTGAAATTTAAAGGTGCTCTAGAAAATAGACATTTAAAAACAACCGCTATAAAATGTTGACATTCAAGTGAGCGTCGTAGAAAGTGAACATTCAACAACGCTGGCTTAAGTGAGCGCTATAAAATGTTTCCTTTCTATAATGCTTAGAAAACGTCATTGAATCTAACCTACATTCTATTGCGCTCAAATAGACAATGCCAAAAAATATCATTTAATGACAATTTTAAGTGTTGTTATTTTGGTATAATGACATGTTTTAGTCATGAAAGTTGAATTTACCAGGATTGCTTTTTATGGAAAGCGTAAGTGATTTTAAACTAAAACAATCAAATATTAACCTAAAATACAAAAATATATTTCAACATTATCTACCATACTACTTACTACATCCGGTTGATAACTTGGATCCCACGGTAAGAAGTATTATTAGTCTTAGTTAGCACACTTTTAATTTCTCCATTCAATCATCAAGTATTGTGATGCAAATATAAATTTTGAATTCACATGATGAAAAATTCTCTAGTACGTATCTATCTATTCTTCATGTTATGATGGTGCCCCATTATGCTTCCAAGCCTTGATAATTGGTACAAAAATCATTGCCCATGAGTACTACCCAGAAGTCTAGATTCCAGAACTGCATTGTCATTACTCTTCAAATAACTCAGAAGAAGTACTGTAAGTTTTTATTAGCACTTAACAGCTAGTGTTCAGTACAATGGGACCCCAAATATCACAAAATTCCAAGATACCTCTGATTATGAATTTCAGTGAAGAATAAAAAAGCTTTCCAGCACGAGTTCTGTGAAACAATGCAAATAGTTCTAAACCTTTTAACAGTTTCAGAACAGTACAAAAAGTTCATGGCCTTATAAAGAATAACAAAGAGTTATAAATGAAAATATTCTATGGTTAGATATAAGATTTAAGTTTGTGATCTCTTTTCATTAAATGTAAGTATATCTATTTTTATCGTTTTTGGCTGCAAGCCAAGTAGCAGGTAAAAAAGTTTTGTGGCAGCTAGCAAATAATAGTTGGAAACAAATGAGGAAATTATTCTTTGGTTGATTTTGGTAACATGCACGAAAACTCTATCATGTACAAACCTAATTATCTCCATAGGAACTGCATTAATTGTACATGCTAAAAGCCTAAAACTGTCAAGTATAGGATTAAACAATAAATACTGATGTACTGAAGAATAATGCTTCATACAAATATAGTACATAAGGACACAAAATAACATCAACTCATATATGTGTACAAAAATATTTTTTTCATAATCCATTTTGTACATAAAAACTTGATATTTTGTTTTGTATTTTTTTTGGGGGGTAAAAGAATAAGGAAATAACAAGCTTTGTATATGAATGAACCAAACTATAGTACTGTGGTTGTGCAAGAAATAAAATGAGACCAATAGTTGTCAATGGTGACAAAGTACTCAGATATAACGTGGGTGTATAAGGGGGTGGTAACCATTATTGAGGGACAGGGTATAGATACTGTTTCACTTATGTGTGATTGACTTGTAGCACTGCACAAGTTGTGACTTTGGCAAACTCAATCTCAGAAACTTATAATCCAAACATAATTCAAAATCTAAGGTGTCCAATTTTTATCCAACAGATAAGATTAAACCACCAAAGTTATCAAGGTACAAAAGAAAATAGACAGAACAATGAGAACATGAACTCATGGTAAGAGGTACATGATTGACTAGTAGCAGCTACATCACAACATATTTGAATTGTTAGTGTATCTATAATCATATGATTACCTCATGCTAGCACTATAATGACCATATATACATCTACAAAAACAATCAAGTCTGGGGAGGCTAATAAGGCAGCTCGGCGCACGAGGCTCCTCACCTAGTAGAGTTTGAGGATGGTAGATGTATGCAGTCTTCTTTTTCTTAGAAGCGAGAAGGTTATTTCCAATAATGTATTTAGTTTTATTTAATGAAAAAAAATGGAAACAGAAAGGAAGGGGATGGTTACATTGCTAACTAAGCAGTTCTTTCAACATGAATACAACATCCCAAGTGAGGTAGGCCACCACATAGGGCCCACTTTTATCTTCAATCCTAAGAAAAGTAGTTAAAAACAAATGATACAACACATCAATGGTTCTTAGTTTACCAGCAAGAAAGTACTCTTGCTCCTATGCTCCTACATCAGATTCAGGTCATCATGGATAAAAATTTCCTCTCTTTATGGGTGAAAGGGTTAACTAACACCAAAATTACTCTAACATCACAAAAGCCTAATTAAAAATAACAAGTGACTTGTCATAGTTCATTAGTTCTCACATTTTCATTAAAGAATTCAACAAATCATCTGAACCACCTTCTAAGATCGCCGGTTGAAAAAGGAGAAATCTCTCCACTAATACTCTCAGTGCAGCAAGAAGAGTAGTTGGATTGCTTTTCAATACCAAAATGTGATGCACCTACACTCTTGAAGCTTGGACTCCTTAAATTCTGCCGACAATTTCCATAATCAGCTCCTACATTATAAGGATCTGGAGCCGGGAAAGAGAGCCTTTTCTTAACTGATCCAGCTCCTCTGTCTCTCTCTGGTGTTGACGGCCTTTGCCTTGGCGCGCTCTGAGATCGAATTCTAGCCTTTGCAGACTCAGTTGCAGCCATGTAATTAGGCAATGCAGCAGCAGCACCATTACTTGTTCCAGCCTGGGAAATTTGACACAAATTCCCTGTGTAATGATAAGTAGACCTGAGGCTTGGTGTTTGGGAGGTTCTGTCTTCTCTAATGCAGCGAGGGCTTGCGGACCGAATTTGGATGGGTCTTGATTTTGCTGGAGATGGGGAGGCAGGGGATTGCTGCATTGATCCATTTTGGTGGGTTCTGTGCATCGGGGAAGCAATGGAATGTCTTTGTTGTTGGTGGTTTGGGTTATATTGGTAATTTGGATGTGATCTTCTGTAATTGGCTCCTCCTAGATATGAGTAAGGCTGAGCAGTGTCTATTTCCACGGTCTTAATGGGGTCTCTTTGATCAGTTGAGGCTCGTCCCCTGCCCTCCCATGGCTTTGTAGACATCCACGGGTCGAGCCATTTCGGCCTCTCTTCCATATCATCTTCATTCCCAATTGTTGGTGTCCACCCATTCCTCCCAATCTATGATATAGTATAACACAGTGTACAAGTAACAACCAATCACAACAAGGTAAGTAAAAGCCTTGTTCTAAATTGTGGTTTGCAACGACAATTGCGACTTAGCATTGCAGTTTTGATGGTTTGTGGTCAAGTCAATTGCACATGACAGCAACTGCAATTTAGAACTTTGTTCAAAAATCAAGAGTGAAGAGGATGAAACCTGTTGTGAAAAAGCTCGAGACAAGGACTTTTCTCGCTTCATAGCTGCTTCCTTCCTCTGCTGCAACATAGCCTTAACTTCTTCAACTGTGTGCAGCCTTTCATCCCAATCATTTGCAATGCTGCTTCCCTCTCTTGACTGTCAAAGCAGCCACACAAACAAATCATCCAAACACAAGCAAAAAATTAACAACTATTCCCTCACTTTGTAAGCAAATAGTACTTTTTATCCAGTCAATCCTATCACTTACTACTGATTTCCTATCTGACATGTCCTGAAGATACCGCGATTCCAAAACGCTGGTGGTGTCACTGAAGGTAGATTTTCTACTCCCATCAAGTGAAGGCCTTATGCGTTGACCGAGAACCCTTGCTTGTACTCTAACCAAAGCTTGCATGCATTTAAGGGTCATCTTTGCCTGCTTCCTAACATTGTGACCCCTTACAAAAGCCTGCAATTTCACCAATCCCTTAAGCGCACGAAGCGCTCTTCTTGCCTAGTCCAACCACAATCAACATAAATCAACAAAACTGTGAAAGAACTGATTCAAATTATCTTCAATTTCTTTACATTTCACATAATGATGTCACCAAAATAAAGGGGTTAGAACTTACAAATTTACAATAGATCGATATCTAGTAGGTGTACTTACCAAATATCCTCTAAAAGCAGTTTGAATCACAATAGCAGCAAAATGCTCCCTAACATGATTATTATTATTAGTAGTACTAGGCTTGGTCAACCTTGCACCCGCTACAGCGGCTTGTGCGGTGGCCACAGCCATTGCAAGTGCATGCTTCTGATCTTGGTCTGTCCTCAAGGCCACACTTGCATTTGTTGTTGCAGCAGCCACATGATGCTTCAACTTTATTGGAGTTTGTTTTGTGCTCACTGTTTCATGATTCTTTCTGAAAATCCATCTTCTTTTCTCTCTCTTATGAATAAAAAAAAGTTAACTTTCATTATCATCACCATTATTATTATCTAAATTGATCTAGAGAGTAGCAAAAATAAATATACAAATAATGGACCATAGAAAACATAAGAAAAGGAAAATTGGTGACTAAGTTTGAGTATTTAGTAATAAAAACCTTCTCTTCATCTTCTTCTTGATCACAATCTTCTTTTCTTCTGCTACTCCTTTTGTCACTGTCTTTGGTGGGAGATCTGAATACCCTTTTGACAGCAGTTAACCAAGAACTACTTCCCTTCTTTCCCATCAAAATGAACAGTAAAACTCAATTGCATTTACAGCTAAATTTCCAAAAGCCTGAAAATTGTACAAGAGTTAAAGACAGAAAGTTCCAACCAAGTTGGCTAGTAATGCTACCCAACCCAAGTCCTTTGACAGTGTCTAACTAAGAGGAAATAAAAAGAAAAGAGAGAAGGAAAAACAACAAGGGGAGCCAAAGCATATAATAGTGTATCACTGATTCACTCTTAATCATTTTTATCAGTACATGTTCATCAATGCTACAGTGAACTTGTCCTCATCATGGCTCTGCAGTGAGTCCCCTCAATACTGTAAAATAAATGAACGAATCTCTTCAATGCTGAAAAATCTAAATCACCCTCACATAAAAACCTTAGACAAAATTTAATTAACTGGTTTTATTTAACTTGTGTTCATTCAAACTTGCTATCAGCACGTTATTAAATAAAGAGTGATGAATGAAATAATTTTGACCAACATGAGATAAAATAGGGAGGCCCAAAACTCTTACTTAATGGAGTCTGTGAAAAATATTCGTAGAGTTTTATCCTATAAACGAAGAGCTCGAAACCTCGAATATCATTACGTCAAGCTCATATGACATAAAATAAATAAGAGAAATCATGTTCAAGATTATGTTAAACATACATGGTTTAAAGTTCGTAACATAAGTTGGTTTATTAAATGGGCAAAGATTATGGATTTTAGTGGAAATGTCAGAAGATATTGTTAACTAAAGCATTAATGTTAAAGAATAATAATTGAAAGCAGAATGTGTCATGTGTGAGTCAGTGATACCAAGGAGGTTTAAGGAGATAAAAGCAAGTTGAGGGTATACAAAAGGGAACCCGATCCTCTGTACTTAGAATTCATATCTATGTCTCTCCATCAATCTGTCTTTTGTTGATAAATAAAAATAACATTTTATATTAAAAAATAATATACTAAATCTACATATCTAAATATTAGTGGCACGAGACCAGGTTGAAGACATTAAATTAAAACAGGTGATTCCAATCTTTTTTTTTTTTTGCATTCAATAATAGAATCAGCAAAAGCTATTTTTTCTTTTTTAGGGGATAAAGTAACTTTTGGAGGAGGTTGCTAACTTAATTTTTGTTAAACACAAGTTGGAGTTATGCAAGCTGAGCAAGTGTCGCATGGTGTCACGTGCTTTGAGCAGGTCGAGACATATGTTATGTACTTCAAACAATACCTTATATCTCAAACAAATTTTGTCCTCATATCCTAAATTAATCATATTTTACTAAATCATATAAAAATATTATTTTAATTTTATAAAATTTATTTTCAATTATATATCAAATTTCTATTAGATTGAGATGCAATAAAATATAAAAATGGGACAACTGATCATCATTCTATATAATTATAATTATATGATGTACTTGCATGGGTTTCTCTTTTAGAATTACGCATCACCCATGTGGCTTTACTTGATAAACATTATTTTGCACTTTTTCAGCAGAATCAAATGCACATGAATCTATGCTGCTACTTTTAACAGGAGTTATATGTATTCTGATTTGAAATCAACTGCTAAATTCTATTTCGAAAACATGCATAAATTTATAATCCAATTATTTTATATTCTTTCCTAAGTTGGGGGACTCCTAATAACAGAAAATAAGAAATTTTTTATTAATAGAAGTTTGGATTATTTCAGTCTTATTAGTTTCTATATTTTTCTAGCATAGAAAATTAGTTATAGTTAGTTGAAATTTGGAATATATAAATAACACTTAAGCTTTTAAAGATGTATGTTGTTATAATTAATACTAAATACATTTTTCAATACAATTTAGTTCATTCTTCTTTATTATTCTTGATAATACACATTTCTCTCAAACATATATTTTTTCATTTCCCTCTGTATTCTACAACTGCACTTAGTGTGCATATTGTTTCTCTTTTGGTGGTTGCTTGATGCATTGGTTGTGACTGAAGGAAGGAAAGGAGAATAAAACATTGCTGAAGAAAGAAGGAGAGAAATCTGTGATAGTGGAGATTCAAGATGACTAATGGCAATGAGTTTGCAATGACACTACCAATTCTTGAATCCAAGAATTATGATAGTTGGAGAATCCAAGAAAAATGATTTTAAAGCTTTGTTCTTAATCCATTAATGTGTTGATGGAACCAAATTTGAGAGAATTGTTGGTGCCAAAACAAGAAAGGAAGCTTGGGATAGCTTCGAGAAAAGCTATGAAGGGGCTGCAAAAATGAAGAAAGTGAAACTTGAAACAATGACGAGAAAGTATGAACTCCTTCAAATGGAGGAGAATGAGACAATAGCATATTACTTCACCAAGATTCTCACACTCACCAACCAAATGAAATCGTGTAGAGAAGAGGTGAAAGGGCAACCTGTTATTGAGAATATATTTAGGACTCTAACTCCTAAGTATGACCACATTATTGTTGCAATAGAGGAGTCCAAGAATCTTGAAGATTACAAGATTAAAGAGTTGCAAAGCTCTCTTGAAGCTCATCAATAAAGGCTTAAAGAAAGAGGCTTAGAGAATAATGATGATCATGCACTCCAAGCATAATCATCCAAAAATATCTTCTATGCAATGGAACAAAAGCAAGAAGAAGGTGAGATGGAACAAGAATGAGCAAGATTCTACTTCTCAGGATCAAACTATCTTCAACAAGATCATAGAAAAGGCTCAATCAAAGACATAATATGAAGGATAAAGTTTTATAAAATGAAGGTGCAATACTAAAATTGTAGGGATTATGGGTATTATGCACCAGAATGTAAGTCAAAGAAGATGTTAGTAGCAAGGAAGAAGAAGCTAGATTGGCTAAGGATGAAGATTCTGATGATGATCACTACCTGCTAATGGCAACCACAAGAAGCAGCCAAAAAGACGTTGAGTTTTGGTATATTGATACTGGTTGTCAAATCATATGATAGGAAGGAATGATTGGTTCACAACACCTGATGAATCAACAAAGAGCAAGATTAAGTTTACTGAGTATGGTATAGTCTATGCAGAATTAATTGGCAATGTGATGATCCAAAGAAGCGATAGGAAGAAAGCCTATATCTCAAATATCCTATATGTACCTAAGATGAAGAGCAATTTGCTCAGTCTTGGACAACTGCTGGAAAAGATATATACCATAGAGATGAAGGATGGTATGTTGAAGGTGTTTGACAAAAATAAGCACAACATCTTGAAGGCTCTACTTTCAGCCAACAGAACCTTTAAGATTGGCATACAGATCAGTGACCAAAAGTGCTTTCAACCAACAATTATGAAGGACACTTGGCTATGGCATAAGAAGTATGGACATCTAAACTCTAACAGTTTAGATTTGCTAGAAAAGGAAGGAATAGTGATTGGGTTGCCACACACAAAATCTCCAGAAAAATTATGTGAAGAGTACCTATCAAGCAAACAAGCAAGAAATTCTTTTGTCTAACATGTTCCTACAAAAATAGTGAAGGCATTAGAGGTGGTATATTTAGATGTGTGTGGACCCTTTGAAGAAGACTGTAATGGAGGAAATAAGTACTTTGCGACTTTTATTGATGATCATACTAGAAAAGTATGGATCTATGTAACAAAGAAGAAGGGTGAAGTGCTAGAAACCTTCAAGAGATTCAAAGCTTAATCATAAAGGCAAAGTGAAGTCAAGCTAAAACTGTTGAGATCAGATGAAGAGGGTAAGCATGTATCAGTTGAGTTTCTTGAATTCTGCATCAAAGAAGGGAACACTCATGAAGTCATTGCTCCCTACACACTCAACATAATAGAATAACATAATGGGCAAATAGAACCATACTTAATATGGGTAGGTGTATGCTGAAAACAAAGAACTTGTCTAAGGTGCTTTGGGGAGAAGTTGGTTCTACTGCAGTGTATATACTAAATAGGTGTCCTACTAAGAGGTTGAATGAGAAGACTCTTGAAGAAGCTTGTACATGACACAAACCAAATGTGAGTCACTTAAAAATCTTTGGTTCCATTTGTTACAAACATGTGCCTCAAGCAAGGAGGAGAAAACTAGATGATAGGGGTGAAAAATTTATCTTCTTGGACTATCATTCAACTGGTGCTTAGAGAGTATTTGATCCTGGAATGAATAAGTTGACGATGAGCAGAGATTTGAAATTTGATGAGGATCAATGCTAGAATTGGAACCTTAAAAGTTCTAAAAAGGTCAGAAGACCTTACTGCAATTTGAAGAAGCTGATGAAAGTGGCACTAGTGAGACTATAACATATAATCTAGTTGTAGTGCCTAGTACAATGGTGAATCCTCCAACAACTCAGAGACTCAGACAACCACCTCTAATACTAAGTGACTATGAAGTGTTCTCTAACTCAAAATAAATGCAGATGGTGATTTTGTGCACATGACATTACTGGCTGAGATGAAACCAGTAAATGTATGACATGATTTGCAACAACCACATTGAATTGAGGCTATGAATGAAGAATTGAAATCCATAGAAAAGAACAACATTTGGAGCCTAACTCAACTTTCAAGAGGAAAGAAAGCCATAACTGTGAAATGGATATACAAGACCAGGTTGAAACCAGATGGTGAGGTCTCTAAGTATAAAGTTGTTTGGATGGAGGCTTTATTGTCAGAATTGAAGATAAAGCAAAACGATGAGATTTTGTTGATGGTGGATAACAAATCAGCAATCAATTTGACATTAAATCCCATATCTCATGGAAGAAGTAAACACATAAAGACTATATTTCACTACATTAGAGATCAAGTGGGCAAAGGGAAAGTAAAGCTAGAATTTTGCAATTCTGAAAATCAAGTGGTTGGTGTTTTCACAAAACCTTTGAAGAAACAAAAGTTTGAGAGGCTGAGAATGAAGATAGGTGTAAGAAATGAGTAATGAATGTTGAATTAAGGAGGAGTGTTAAAGAAATAATGTAATTTCAGCATTAATAATAGAAAATCAGGAAACTTCCACTAGTAGAAGTTTGGGTTATTTCAATCTTGTTAGTTTGTATATTTTCCTAGCATAGAAAGTTAGTTAGAGTTAGTTAAAATTTGGAAGCTATAAATAACACTTAGGTATTTGAAAGATGTATGTTATTGTATTAATATTCAATACATTTTCAATACAACTTAGTTGATTATTTTTGATAATACACATTTCTCTCAAACATATCTTCTTTTATTGACTGCTTAGTGCATTGTGTATGCATAGGAGAGCAATCTTGGTTTAACATGGACAAAATATCCAAATTCTTATTATTCAAATTTTAGAACCTTTTTTTATAAATAAACATATCAATCATTGTGATATGATACTCCACAATAAAAACTTTAAATCATATATAAAATACTATGACAATAGTATTATATCATAACGATAAAATTCCAGAAGAGAAACATTTAACACAATTTCTACAATTTTTTTATAAGGTTTTATATTTTTTAGACATTGAACTATTTTCTGTGAAAAAAGTTAATTAATATAAATGATATTTTAAAGTTTAATTTTATGATCTCTTAATTACAATCAAGTTACATTATGACATACAAATTCATGTGTGTATATAACGAATAAATACTTTTAACTTTAATATTTATCTTAGTTTGAAAATTAATATAAAATATTTATATGATTATCAGGTTATAAAAGTGCATATCTTGTTTATTTACTTAATTATTTTTAATAACTTATCTGGCCAAGACCTAGTTTGAAAACAAAGAATTGGGGCTAGAACAAAGAAACACTTGGTTAGGCTCATATATGTTATAATGGACCCAGGACTAGTTACGCTTTATAATAAAAACTGAAACTTCAGCAGCATTGGGCCCAAAAAACCGGAGAACTGCTTCTCAGAGCTGGGTTTTAAGTTTTAACACCCAAAACCTATATATAATATGTATATACTGACAGCGTAAGTATTTTTACGCTGCTAGTAATTATTCATCATTTATATCTTATTTAATATTGATTCTCAAGCAAAATAATATAAATTAATAGTAAATGATATGTTGATAGTGTACGATGCTTAGATTTTAAACTTTCTCAACACCCAAAACACTGCATACATAAAAAACACAGAAAAAAAGTTACATGTCCATATATTAAGTATACAAATGAATATAAAGGAAAAATTAAGTTATTTATAAAACAATACGGTTGAACCGATGAAAAGGTGGCGTTGTTACTTATAAACTAGCAAGTTACCCGTGCATTCGCACGGGGCAGTATTTTTTGTCGTATGATTAATAACATATATATTTCTCGTGCATTCGACTAGATAAAAACACATATTTCCTAAACTATTGTTGGTTTCATGCATAGTCGAAACAGATGTTTCAAAAATATTAAACTGAAATTGATAAATAAACAATTATAATAACAAAAAGTTTTGATATTAATTACCTCTAATTAAACAATGATATATACTGTTAATGTACACCATTTATGACTCCAAAAAAACCAAAAAATTAACAAAATAAATACATGTTTGCAACATGTGTAAAGGGGGCATGGTAGCAAAAAATACGGTCATACATGCGACTGCAGAACCATCCAAAATATATATATAAAACATAAATAATCATTCATTTTTCAAAGTGCTCATTAGTCGAACAAACTCGACTAGGATTGCTATAAAATTAAAAACAAAAACAAATAAATTATAGCTCCATTAAAAAACAATTATCATGGTTGGTAATGAAAGTGAAACCAACAACACAATACAATTAACATAAATGATGAACAAAAATGAAATAGATTCAAATATATTATAGAATGAAAAAATATGAAGAGATGCAAATCACATCATGAAGCAAAAATGATTTGGTAAATGAAAAGTTAACATCAACCAGTGTTATTTTGGTCATAAAAATAAACAAATGTTTTAATAGGTAAAAGTCATATATAATAGGTAATTGTGCACATTTTAAAATGATAATGAGTTATTATTGATGATATCAATTTATGTAAAAGTCATATATAATAGTGTTATTATTATTCATTAATTCATTAATTAAGCAAATGATAGGAAATGTAAAATAGTTATAGATTAACTTTGATCATGTATGGTAGGGTGTATGGTAGGAAGTAGAACCTTTTAGGAGGGAATTTTTTTAATGAGAGCTTGACACGTGGCATGAAGAAACCTTATTTTCTTATATAGTTATAGATTATAATAGAGTGAGTGTGGTGTGGTATGGGAAAAAGTGAGCAAGGTAAAAAAGAAAAAAAGAATGAAAGAAGATGATTTAATGCAAGGGTGATTATGGGGTGTAAGAACCCAAGCTTGAATATATTGCTGAAAAGTTAAAGCGCTCTATCCCCAACAGTCCAACACCATAAGAAATTAAAAAGGGTTAAGAACTGTTTTTTTCTTCTTCTACTTCCATTTTAGTTCTTCTGAAAAAATAAGATCATAAATAATTACACAAGATACTTGTTGGTTTCTAAAAAGTTGTTCTATTAAACAATGAGTCATTCAGTTGATCTAATTTACAACCAAAGTCTCATAATATTATTTTATTTTTCATGAATGAGAGGAGCTAAACAACCCAGGGAAAAAAACTAATTTGCTGTTTTTATTTATTTAATGAGTTATTAACAAGTAGGATAAAATGCTTATGATGAAAAACAAAAAATGAAACTCCATAGAATCCTATGGTAGCATTCAGCATAAAGTGCAAGTCTGGCAACACATCACCATATTGAATCAACAACCTTTACCAACCAAACCAAAATAAGAAAAACTTAATCATTCTCATTCTCATATTAATAGGAACAAAAATATGATATCTCAAAATATGTTCCACATTAATAAGAATGGAACAAAAACATAAAAAATAATAAATATTTTCATTGATGGATAGGATTGAGACAAAAAAATATATTAATAGTCCTTAAAAAAGTATTCAAAAGGTACCAACAACCATTGACACCACATAACAGAATTTCATTGGATTCCAAATACCTTTGATGCTGTACACAGAGCAAAAGAGAGTTAATTGATGGAAGAGAATCATATCCTATAATCTACAAGGAAAAAGAATTCAAAGTGACAGCGAAAGATGAATGGTAAAAACCATGATTACATATGAAAAAGAAAGAAACATAGAGATGTTATCTTTTCTTAGAAGAAAGTAATATATATATATATATATCTATGACATGAAAAATAAATACAATAAAATAAATGCTAAACTATTGAGCTACCCAAGCTCAATTTAATCAAGGGTTCAAAGATATAAAATCAATCTTTTGAGCCCATTAACTGAAAATATAAACAAAGGACAATGTCATAGGATGCTCCTCGCACCCAAGACATTGTAAATCTTTGGTTGAATTCGTTTAAAAGTAAAAGGTAGAATCCAAAGCTCAAATAGTCAGATTCTACCTTATGCTGAATACATGAATGAATATGATCTTCCCCTACTTCTACAAGCTACTTAAAAAAAATAATCCTATTTTCCTAAACCAAACATGCATGAATGTCTCATAGAAATGTTTTTGATGTGGTTAGCCTTGCAAGATATCATTTTCTTTATCCTTGTGATGTAGAATTTTGTTCAGTGGCCTTTTCAGAAGCTTTTGATGTTGTCACACTTAGAGATATTGGGGTTGTGGTTGCGGTTATTGTTGCTGCTGAAACTGTTACATTTTAGCATTCAATAACATTTATAAGAAACATTGCTAATACTCAAGAGTGAAGAGAAGATATGAACAAAAATAACATAACTTTGTGCATTAAATTTATCATCACCTGCACTAGTAGTAGTACTAGATGGTAATGCAATTGAAGGAAGTGACAAAATCCCTGTAGAGCCATAATTCTGCTGAGGCAGAATTGGCAATTGTGCCATTTGAGGGTATTGAATTCCAAAACCATGATCTTGGCTAGTATGTGCATATTGACCATAGTAAGGGTACATATTATGGACCAACCCAACTGCACCAGAAGCAGCCCCTGATGGATAGTAAGGTGAAAAATGTTGGCCTCCATAGACACCATAATAGCCCTGCAATAATGTACACACAAAGGTATTTAGTAAAATAATGCAAGAAAACGAAATCATGTAGTTACTTCTGTGCACATTATTAGATAAATATCTACCGTGGGATACAAGGTGTCTTGTGAATATCCAGAATATCTGTCAGTACATAGAATGAAGATTTGAGACAAATACATAAAAATGTTAGTAGAAAATGA
Source organism: Lupinus angustifolius (assembly GCF_001865875.1). Classification (NCBI taxonomy): domain Eukaryota; kingdom Viridiplantae; phylum Streptophyta; class Magnoliopsida; order Fabales; family Fabaceae; genus Lupinus; species Lupinus angustifolius. Next base: position 17,032,732 of record NC_032017.1, read on the forward strand.
CATTGACAACATAGTAAAAAATGGACATGTCGATATAATGTTTTAATCTTACCCATAAGTTGAATATGGAAATGTGTTTTGCCCAATGGGTTGGTAGAAAAATGTAGATGAAGAACCATGATAAGCAGGTTGTGCCACCAGTCCAGGTGGTGGCCTGAACCTTCCAAAACCTACAATGTGAGTTTGCAATTCATTCACTCTTTATTTTATACCTAATAGAACTAAATTTTGTTTCAGATTTAGCAAATAATCAACCATTAAAGGTTGTAGCCTTTTTCCCCCCTGAAGATGGAGATATGTGTTAAGAAAGAAATGGATAAGAAACTCAAACTTGTTTCCAAAATTTGCAATACAAATTCAGAACAAATAAATTTGGTGCAGTTAAAGAACATACATCATTTTTTTTTCAACAAAAAATGGATATATTTTATTATAATCACAATTTTTTAAGAAAAAGAAAAACTTGGTAGTTAAATAAAAGAAATGGAATGAATTAGACCATGCGGTGGAGGTGGTGGTCTATTCTTATTTGCACCAAGAGATGCCAAATTGCAGTTTGCTCTCCTCCCATCAATAACTGGAGATGGGTTCTGACATGCTCTCATGGCTGCTTCTGGATCCTTAAATGTGACCTTAGAAAACATCATATCATAGACCCATTGTTCAAAATCATGCAAAAAGTACAACCATAAATGGAATAAACAAGCAAATATGAACTACAAAACTGTGAGAAACATTAAAAATAGAAAAAGGCAAATGAATGGACTTACAAAGCCATAACCCTTGGATCTCCCAGTATTCTTATCTGTGATTACAACAGCTTCTAAGATCTCTCCAAATTGATCAAAGTACCTCCTCATTGTTTCCCTCTGAGTTTCCCAAGCTAACCCTCCAACAAAGAGTTTGGTAAATGTTGTGTCATTATATTGGTTTGAATTGTTACCACCCACCATCTGAAATTGCCTTTGTTGAGACATTTACAAAACCTCAACACAAGAAATTTCCAACACAAACAAGCAGCCACAAAATCTTAAATATAATAGGGATGCAAAATAGGATGAAGCAAACACAAATTTAAAAACAAAACCAAGAATCCAAAGATAATAAATAATATAAAGGCTGCACAAGAAGTTGTTTTTCTTCTAAAAACCCATCATCAATGAAAACACTCGTGCACTCATGATTCTGGTTGTGCTAGTCCTTCTTACTTTAATGAATGATTCTTCTTCTAATGTTATAATTGCTACTTCCCCACCACAATATTCACAACAACAACAAACTCCTCAGACTCTTCAACAACGTCTGTACCCTCTCTAACAGAAATAAATCATTGCTATTGTCAAAGGAATGAAACTAAAAAGAAAATACCCTCTTGAAGAAAATACTTATATACAAAAAACCTTACTAGTTGAGAAGAACTATAATATATCATGTAATCTATAATAATGTTAAAAGCAAAAAGAAAGGAAGAATTAGGAGGGATGATGTCTTCTCACATGTTCATAATCAATCACAATAAAATAAAAATAAATAAAATTATAAATGTTTACTTTTTTTAATTGACATGACATATTGTAATTGATTTGAAATAAATTTTGGGATATACATAGGACAACGAATTCTTGTCTAATTAGGAGACAAAAAAGCTGCTAGTGGGTACCCACAACAATAGTATGGCACATAGGCTGTCTCCTCCAATTAAATGTCAAAGGCCAAAAGACCAAACTTTCTTGTTGTAATCCACTTTCTCTATTATATCTATATATCATTATCTATATTCTATATCAATTAACAACATGATAATGCTATATTTTGGTGATGTTGGTCGAGTCAAGCCATTTTTGGGTCTCTATTGGACCTAGTCTTAATTTGTAATTGATTGGATCCAACCTGTCCTTCAAATCTATGACATTGTTGTGCTGCACTCAACTGCTAACCAAATTAACCTTGGAATCTCAGAAATAAAATAAAATAAAAACAAAAGGATGCATGAAAAACAAAGAGAAGCTTGAGACAACACTTATATTGCTTAATAGGTTCTCAATTGATAATTCTTAATAGACAGGCAAATCATGCAAAATGGATTTTTATTATTTACTTGTCATGTTTCTCTCTTTTAATAAAGGAAAACATCTTCTATCTCACTAAATAATCATTGTATTTGTTATGAGTTATGACTGGTTAAATTTTTTATTTAAGTTAAAATTTTAATTATTAAATATTTTTTTAACTAATCACAACTCATAACATATAGAATGATACTATTTGTGGGACAATTCTCCCTCTATCCAAAACACCCAACAAAGGTAAAAATAAAAGAGTTCTTTATCTCATTGATATGACCACTAAGAGAAAAGGAACATAAATTCTGCATCTTCTCTTGGTCATGGTGATGGACTGATGGTCCAATTCTTCTGCTATTCTACTCTTTTTGTCATAGTTTTGTTGATTTGGATACCCTTTTCATAGCACCTCAACCATGAGCCATCTCCCATCTTATTCTATCAAAAGGTCAAAAGTAAAACATATCTGCATTTACATCTAATGATAAAGAGTAACTACGAAGATTAAGGTAGTGTTTTGCATTCATCAGGACAACAAAATGGAATCGAAAACAACTGATTTGGATTTTCTAATTTTGGAGGTTGACCATGACTCTATGATTCTTCAATAGTAATATAGTATATAAGATTGGTATTCATCAATTTATCTTAAAATTGATTGATAGAAAGTGACCAACATTGAAAGATAAAATCTGAACAATAAGGCCTAGTATGATTTAATTATAGATATCTGAATTTTTTAAATAGAATATCAGATGTTTCATTCATATAGCGTATATGAAAAATGTTTTGTTAATAGAGGAAAAATGTACTTTAAAAATATCTATATCTCAAATAAAATTACCTTTCGGCTATTATTAAATAGGAAATTCTAAAGTAACTCATCTCTTCATTTTATATTTTATTTTCTTCATAAAATGAACTAAATATATATAGAATAGAACTGTGTTTTATCTCACTCTAATATGTAGCAAATTTTGCCTAAAAGTTATATGGTAGCCAACTCCATATAATATTTCTTTTGACTTGTTGAAAAATATATATTTAAGTTTAAAATTTAATAATAAAATATTATTTTAATCAATCAGAGAAATTGACACATGAAATGACACATTTTTTGGGATAGAAGATGTGTTCACGACCAAGGGAAAAACAGGGGTGCATAAAATATTCTTATAGAACTCATAATCAGTACAAGTCCATCTCAAGTTCCAACTCTCATATGAACATAGTTCTGAAGTTCTCTGCTTAATTTTACAACTTTGTCCTAAACCACAATACAACATATAAAGAATGTCTCAGAACAACCTTTTTCTTTTGATTTTTTTAATGGATCAGCATTTTTTATCATTGTTTGAAAAAAAGTATGTTAAATATTCAAATGGACATGTTACTGAAATATTGCACATTTTGAGCCAACAGCACAAGGCAGTGCCATAATTCAGAACTGAGAAGCTAAAGCTAACTTAACAAAACAACATGTGGCATGTGAGAAAGAGCAATTTGAATGTGAAGTCGAGGACCCAAAACCAAAAGTTCCTCAACTAGCTTCTGTCCCTAGGCTTCTAATGAATCTCTCCCTCTCATTTTTTGGGGGAAAAAGTAACAAGTTGTAATAAATATTTTATTTGAATATAAGAATTTGAGGGACTCAACAGATCTGAAATGGTTTCACGTGCTGGGAGCAGGTCCAAACATATTATGTGGTGAGCCTACGCATAGAATCAAGGCAGGTTGTAACATCATATGAAAATTTGTATAGAGATCTGTCTTATTTAAAGATAAATACACTTATGTTTTTTTGTGTTATTATTTATAATTAAATTTTATTTAGAATTAAATTTTTAATATATTATCAAAATTTTATTGGTTATCCGTAGATATGTCTTTACACAATTATTTCTCTTATTATATTCCTTCAACCCAATGGAGTTATTGTTCTAATCTTTTTTTAGAATGTGTATTAGTTGGGTTGGGTTATGACAGATTACCAACTTAAGGCATGCTTCATATTTCTTTATGTACTTTTACTTAGATATTAGATACTAACAAGATTCTTACGAGGATAACTAGTTTTTTACTCACAATCTATTATCATGGTATTCCTTATCGTTGGTTATTCTCTTACTTTCCTAAACATTTTTCAATCCTCTTGGAATATGAAGGTAAGCATATGTAGATATAGAAAGTAATTCAAGTAAGAATAATTCAGAAATTTGGATTATACAAATATACATAAATTGTTAAGATTAAAATTTAATTAATGATCACATCATTACTTAAAATCATATGTATTTATCTTTTAATATTAGCTGTTCAAATATGATAATAATTTATATTAATTATTCTCATTTTTCTACGATAACAAATATTCTCCTTTCTTTCATCCCTTTATATATATTAACTTACAAGGTCTATCCTACTCCTACTTTACAAAGTTAGTAGAAATTAAACAACCAAATGAGCATTTTGCTGTCAGGAAAACCTAAATGGACCATAAGACAGTATATATACAACAACAGACTAATAAATTAGTGACTTATATATTGTGTAAGTTACATCGCAGTCCCATTTAGTCTTTCATAGACCCGTCTAATTATTAAAATTGTTGTTATCAATTGTGCTCCAAATATTGGTATTGAGCTAATACTTATCAAGCTGAACTGAACTGAGCTCTAGATCAATTTGATCTGGCTCATTTCCAGCCGTAATTTAGAGTATGGAGACTCCATAAATTATATTTTATACCCAAAACTTAACTCATTGGGTCTTGGTCTACCAATATTTATTGGAGGATTAACATGGTTACCAAGCCTTAAAATGTTTGAATCGCAACCTTTAGACCCAAAATACCAGCTTACACTCTTAGTCAACCAAGCATTATTAGAGGAGTTGGCATGGTCTAAAGTTTCCATTGGAACCTTTAGACCCAAAAGTCAGCTTATTATATCTTAGTCCATTAAGCTTTATCGAAGTTGGCATGGTCAGAAGTATGGGGCCTTAACATGCTTGGATTGGAACCTTTGTACCCAAAAATTGGATAATAGGGTTTTCAATTACCAAATTTTATTGGATGAGTTGAGTTGGCATGGACCCAAGTATGGAGCCTTAAAATGCTGGGAGCTTACTTTAATCACATCCTATTTTTCATTTGGTACTACCCATCCCTAATTTTTTATTATAATTTCAGAACAATTTTTATTCGGCATACAGAGACATTTCGGAAACCTTTTCATTTGGCTTACAGAAATATAATTTCACCTGCATATATTTATTCAAAATTTGGCTAATGTTTAGCCCATTTTCTAGCACTTCAATTTCGGTGCATTCCTCCAAAATGTATGGTACTATTGAAAATGAGTTGAACTAAGTTACTCCAGGGTTTAGCTCAATTCAATTTAATAAGGATTTGTTCGGCTTAAAAATCGACTCGAATTTAAAACGAGCTATTTTTTAGTTTGAATTTAGTTCGATTAAAGTTCACGAACTGTGTTCAATTCTATGTTGACGTGATTGATGGTAACCTCACAATCTAATATCACCAATTCTATGATGCCGAACACGATTGTCGAGTACTGATGGTAATTTGGAAGAACGTCTTTAACCAAAGATATTGTATATGTTGAATCGTTATAATATACTGTATTTCTAATCTATATAACTGTTCCTACCCGACGAACTGAAGGGTCCCAAGCATGGTCGCTGGGGTGGGCCCACTCACTGGGACCACCAGAGTTGACCCAAGGGAAAGCATGCTTTCCGTACTCCATCAACCTACCTGCCAGCACAACAGACAAATTACAAAACGGGCACCCAACCAACCGCAGGCTAGAGGACAAGAGTGGCACAACGTACGGTCCTGGCAGACCGCCTGACACGGGAAAGCAACTCCCGACAACACCTTTGGTCGGCCATGCGTTGCACCACCAGCCAAGAGCTCAATGTCAACTCTCCCTTCTATAAATAAGGATCCCCACCAACAGGAGGTATCTCAACCTTTAGACTCTCTAATATTACTCTTCCTATTTGCCATTATTACTCTCTCTAGTTCATACACTGACTTGATCGTCGGAGAACCTTTTCAGGTACCTCCACCAGCGGGTCTAACTCTCTTGCTTCCTCCCATCGCCTTGACGACTACCTTCCACCCCTTCATCAACATCTGATCCATCATAGTCCGTATCTTTGTGTTATAGTAAAGAACATTGGCGCCGTCTGTGGGAACTACTCACACAATGGTAACCACCAGAAACCGAGCTCTATCAACCAGCCAAGTCGACCCTGCACCAAGTACCCTTCCCCCACCGAGACAACCATCCCACCAAGCTAGCCGAAGCCATCATACCACTCCAGAACAGCAGCCAACCACCCAACAACTTCTCCAGATGCTGGAACGCCAAGAGCGGCTCATCCAGCAGCAGGCCGACGTAATACAGGAACTCCGCCACTCCAAAATCAACCCTGAGGATCATTCTGAACGCCCTCTTCACGAAAGTAACCGTGAAGAGTCAGCAAACGAATCCCACCCACCATCCCAACCAACCCCACACCACTCTTGTGGTGCTAGGCATCCCTTTACACCTACTATCATGGCTTATCCATTACCCTCCCATTTCCACCGCCCAACAAACATGGACCAATATGATGGGACGGCGGACCCACAAGACCACCTCGACGCCTTCGAGGCTTCTATGTTATTCCATGGAGTGTCTGACCCCATCATGTGCAGGGCTTTCCCCCTGACTCTTAAAAAAGCGGCCCTTCAATGGTTCACCCGCTAAATCCAAATACTCCACCTATACCCCCCTGAACGCCAGCCGTTCCCGAATCTTGCAAGAGGTTCTCTCCACTCACCTCGTCCAACTCCCACGCCCCCGCCCTACCAAGCCCGGCCCGCAAGACTGATCCAAATATTGTGACTACCACAGTATGTTCGGCCACTTAACCAATGACTGCACTCAGCTCCGGGATACCATCGAAGACCTCATACAGGCGGGTCATCTGCTGCGATTCATCGCAGGATTAGAATAGCGCCGACGGTCACCACAACCTTGTCGCCCAGAAAGCCCAAGAAGACGGTCCCCCCCCTACAATTTCAACAACGGCGACCTACTCCACGTCCTCAGACGGATAGGCACCGAGCAGACAATCGGCGATCGCGGAGCCCAGTCGATATCAACACCATCTCCGGAGGTTTTGCCGCCGGAGGGACCTCGAGGACCGCCCAAAAAAGATATGTCCGGGAGGTAATGCACGTCGCTGCCAGAGGCTCCCAGCAGAGACAACATTACAGAT
>NC_032017.1:17040189-17040644 GCF_001865875.1 Lupinus angustifolius
GAATCCATCCGGGCATACCTCGATCGATTCAATACCGAGGCTATGAAGGTACGTACCCTAAGCCCCGAAGTAGCCGTACATGTCCTCGTTATGGGACTCCAGGAAGGTCTTTTCCGCACGGAGTTAGCCAAATACACCGACCTTACTATGGAAGACCTCCGTGCCAAGGCCCAACAATTCATCAACATCGAAGAAACCCACCACATGCACGCCCATACTGAGCCCCAAACACACCACCCCTCACGGGAAACCAAACGGCCAAGACCACATGACCTACCCCACGACTTACCCCCACTGACCAAAAAAGTCAAATACTCCACCTATACCCCCCTGAACGCCAGCCGTTTCCGAATCTTGCAAGAGGTTCTCTCCACTCACCTCGTCCAACTCCCACGCCCCCGCCCTACCAAGCCCGGCCCGCAAGACTGATCCAAATATTGTGACTACCACAGTAT
>NC_032017.1:17040744-17046327 GCF_001865875.1 Lupinus angustifolius
GTCAGGGAATCACTCCCAGGGGGTACGTAGAGATTTGGCTTACAATCGGCAACCACCCAATGAGCAGGACCGTCCAAACAAAGTTCTTGGTCGTCCACTGCGATTCTGCATATAACGCCATAATTGGCCGCCCAACTTTGAACAGGCTTGGAGCCGTCGTCTCTACACCCCACCTCTGCATGAAGTTCCTCTCCATCAATCTCCAAGTCTGCACCGTAAAAAGAGACCAACACTCGGCCCGCAGCTGCTACCAGATGAGCCTTCATCCCCACTTCAACAAGCAGCACGTTCCTCCCTCCAAGAAACCGCGGAGCGTGCAGATGGTAGAGTTGGACGTTCGAGCGGACGAAAGGGGATTTCCGACCACAACCAGAAGGGGACAAAACAACTCTACAACTGGGCCAATCCCCAGGGCAAGTGGTATACCTTGGCAGCTCCCTCCCACCAGATCAAAGGTCACGACTGGAAACATCGCTAAAGGCAAACCAGGCATCGACCCTTCTTTCGCCTGCCACCGACTGACGACAAAACCAGGGGCTAAACCAGTGGCGCAACGAAGGCGAAAAATGGGGACGAACAGGACCAAAGAAGTTGCTTCAAAAGTAGCCGAGTTGCTGGAGGCGGGGTTCATCCGCGAAATCACCTACACCACATGGTTGGCAAATGTTGTATTGGTGAAGAAACCCTCAGGAAAATGGCGAATGTGCGTGGACTACACAGACCTCAATAAGGTATGCCCTAAAGACCCTTATCCTCTCCCAAACATTGATTATTTGGTGGATAATTCTTCAGGATATCAGTACCTGTCCTTCATGGATGCATACTCCGGCTACAATCAGATCCCGATGTACCCCCCCGACCAAGAAAAGAATGCATTCATCACCGATCAAGCCGCCTACTGCTACACTGTCATGCCTTTCGGTTTGAAAAATGCAGGGGCAACGTATCAAAGAATGTTGAGCAACGTTTTCACCGGCCAGACCGGAGAACACATGGAGGTCTACATGGACGATATGATCGCCAAAAGCCTCCCCGGCGAAGATCTTGTATCCATTTTGGAAAGCATTTTTCAGCAACTCCGCAAATACAACATGTGGCTAAACCCCGAAAAATGCACTTTCGGAGTAGAGGCGGGCAAGTTCCTCGGCTTCCTTCTAACCAGCCGAGGAATCGAAGCAAACCCTTCCAAGTGCCAGACAATCATTGACATGAGAAACCCTTCCAAGGTCCAACAATTAAACGGGCGGCTAGCCGCGCTGTCCAGGTTCCTCCCATCCGCTGCGAAACATTCACTTCCTTTGTTCCAGTTGCTGAAGAAGAGTAAGAAGTTTGAGTGGACTGAAAGTTGTGAAGCGGCGTTCGACACTTTCAAGCAATATCTAGCCGCCCCACCTATTCTCTCCAAGCCACTACCAGAAGAAATCCTATATGTATATCTGGCCGTATCTGATGGGGCGGTGGCGGCCGTACTGATACGAGAAACAGCGGAAGGTCAAAGTCCGGTCTATTTTACAAGCAAAGCCCTGCAAGGCCCGGAGTTAAGGTACCAAAAGCTAGAAAAAGTGGCGTATGCGTTGTTGGTCGCCGCACGAAGACTGCGCCAGTACTTCCAATCCCATACAACGATCGTCAGGACTAATCAGCCAATCAGGCAAATTTTGCATAAGCCAGAGTTAGCCGGGCGGATGATCACATGGTCAATAGAACTTTCCCAATTCGACATCCGTTTCGAACCCCGCACAACCATTAAGAGCCAAGTCCTATCTGACTTCGTGGCAGAGCTAGCCGCACCAGAGGGCGATCCAGAGCAGGTATGGACCATCTTCGTCGATGGGTCTTCTAACCCAAAGGGCAGCAGGGCTGACATTCTGTTGGAAAATGGGCAGGGAGTAACCATCGAACATTTCCTTACTTTCACATTTCCAACATCCAACAACCAGGCGGAATATGAGGCATGTATTACCGGGCTACAACTGGCAAAGGAAGTGGGCGCCCGAAAGGTATTAATTTGCAGCGATTCTCAATTAGTTGTATCTCAAGTTTCAGGTGCATATCAAACCAAGGACGCCCTCCTCGGGAAATATCTGCTCAAAGTAAAGGAGCTCATGGCCGACTTCGACGAAGCAACCATTCAACATGTACCCCGAGAAAGCAACGCCCGAGCCGACATTTTGTCCAAACTCGCCAGCACCAAATGCCTCAGGAACAATCGGTCTGTCGTCCAAGGAACAATCTACCACCCAAGTGTCCTGGCAGTAGAACGGGTAGAAATCCCAGACAATTGGATGGCCCCTTTTATCCGATATATCATCCACGGCGCCGTGCCTCCCGACATGAAAGAAAAACAACGGTTCCTCAGATGTTCCTCTTGGTATACCCTGCTCCGGGGAACGTTATATCGACGAGGATTCACCGCCCCCTTACTCAAATGCCTTGGTCCAGAGCATGCGGATTATGTCCTTAGAGAAGTTCACGAGGGAAGTTGTGGGCATCACTCGCTTCGGCATCCCATCCGCCATAGTTACGGATAAGGGCACCCAGTTTGCAGACAGAAAATTCCAAGAACTATTATCAGACCTCCATATCAAGCAGCACTTTACTTCAGTGGAGCATCCGCAAACTAACGGACAGGCCGAGGCAGCAAACAAGGTCATCCTGAAAGGGCTGAAGAAGAGGCTAGACGAGTCAAAAGCAAACTGGCCAGATCAGCTCCATCACGTTCTATGGGCATACCGAACCACTCCACACTCGACGACCGACGAGTCGCCGTTCAATTTAACATACGGCGCAGAAGCCATGATCCCGGTCAAGATAGGAGAACCTACCTGGCGGACAATTCAGTTCAATGAGGGTAATAATCAGTCCCTCCTCAGAAACAACCTCGATGAAGTAGAAGAAATCCGGGAAAGAGCCCATCTCAAAGAAGAAAGCGTGAAAAAGAAGACTGCGGCGAAGTTCAACTCTTCAATCGTTCCTCGCCAATTTTCCGAAGGAACCCTGGTACTCAGAAGAGCAAACATAGGACGGGCAAAAGGCAAGTAGGGACCCAATTGGGAAGGACCTTACCGAGTCATTAGCAAGATCGGCAAAGGAGCTTACAAGCTTCAAGACTTGGCAGGAAAAGACATCCCCAAAACTGGGAACGCCGCCAACCTTCGGAGATTTTATGCTTAGATGACAACCTCGTGCGCGGGTGGTCGCTTTTCTTTTGTAATCTTTTCCACTTATATGATGAATCATTTCCTACAATCTATATAATTTCTACTTACACCCAAAGGGTCGGTCTTCGCCCCCTTTGCCTGGTGCCGACTATGATCTTCTACTTACACCAAAAGGGCCGGTCTTCGCCCCCTTTGCCTGGTGCCAACTATGATCTTCTACTTACAGCCAAAGGGCCGGCCTTCACCCCCTTTGCCTGGTGCCAACTATGATCTTCTACTTACACCCAAAGGGCTGGCCTTCGTCCCCTTGGCCTGGTGCCGACTATGATCTTCTACTTACACCCAAAGGGCCGGTCTTTGCCCCATTTGCCTGGTGCCAACTATGATTTCTCCCTACACCCAAAGGGTCAGTCTTCGCCCCCTTTGCCTGGTGCCAACTATGGTTTTTTACCTACATCCAAGAGGCCGATTTTCGCCCCCCTTCTTTTTGCCCAATACCAACTAGGGTTTTCACCCCCGCCCAGGGGGCCGGCCCTCGCGCACTTAAATAACTTCTCTCTAGTTCCCGAGACAAATCCGCATTCGCCTTGCTAAAGGCGGGCAAATTCAGAGCCAATCTATCATATTCAAATCATCCAGAAAATGCCACACAATTGATTGTACAATATCACACAAAAATATTAAAGGAGAAGAGAGCAAAATTCTTCATTAAGATGAAAACGAGTTACAAGGCGATCAGAAAGAAAAAGAAAAAATTACAGGAAACTTAAACACTGAGTTACAGAGCCCCCCCACCCTGGCCAGGAAAAGACATCAGCGTCGGCTCACCATCATCACCCCCCATTAGCAGGCGCCCGTCTTCAACATAGGCTCCCAGCTGCATCCAAGATCAGTCTTTGTCTGGATGCGCCAAGGCGAGTTGAGACTGAGCACTCACCCAAGCATCTGCCACGACCTCACCCACGGCCTGCTCCAGTTGCTCCTTCTCTTCCTCCAGTATCCGCACCCGAGCCTCCCGAGACGCTTTCTCTTCACTTAATGCCTACACCTGCCCAAGAAGTGCAGCACTTTCTCGGTCGGCAGCCTCAGCGCGGGCCTTCCAGGCCACAGACTCCCTTTCTCGCCGGCGAAGCACTTCCTCTTTAGCACGAGCAGCCCCTTCTGATTCCATCACTTGGGCGGTCAATTTTAACTTGTCACTTTCCAAAAACCCCACGCGAGCAGACAGATCCGCCACCTGAGGCTTGGCGACCTCGCCCAATCTGATTAGCTCCACCTTCTCAACAGCATGGGCATCAGCCAGTCTTTGCTTCTCCGACTCATGTGCAGCTTGGAGTTTCGACGTCGCCGCGTCCACCACCCGCGCCTCCAAGACCCTGTCCACCTCCAGATACTTCTGGATAGAAGCAATAAAAACGGCACTTCCTTTCACGTTCTGCAACAGGACGGGCAGAGGTACCTTGTCGAAAGTCTCCTTGGCATTGACGTTAAGGAGCGCCTGTTCTATAACCCGAGGGACGTTAACGGGGGAAATACGATCCTGACCCCTCCTAACCCCCTTCTTCCTGGTCGACTCAGATGAACGACCAACATCTTCTCCAGCTGGCTGCCCAGAAGGTGGGGGCACCGAAGTACCGGCTTCATCCCTAGTTGATGGGGGCGGAGGGAGTCCGGTAGTTTTGGCAGGAGGAGCTGCTTCAGTTGACACGACAGTTGGCGTTTCAGGAGCCTCGTAGACCAATTCTTGTTCCACCACATTCTGGAGCGGCCCCCCACTCTCTGAAGATGGCGGCGTATCTGCATGGCGGGAAGACCCCTCAGTAGGACAGAGACTGGGAGATGACGTCCTTTGACGCTTGGAAGAAGCAGCATCCTTTTTAGCCAAGGCAGTGGCAACGGTCCTTTTCAAGAGAAGACTCTTCCTCAGCTTCTCACTCATCTTGGTTTTTAATGCGACTGCACAAAGAGGAAGAAAAATATCAATAAACAAGATAAACAAATACAGACAAACAAATAGTAAAAGGTAAACCCGGTCCACCCACCGACAAGATCCACTAAGACACTGCCCCCGTCACGGATCGTCGAGCAAGGAAGAATCCCCCCCTTGTCAATCCAGTAGGATATGAGTTCAGCAGCCTTTGCCTCCTCCGGAGTTAAGTCCCCAATCTCCACCAAAAAGCCTTTGGGAGGGCGCTGATGAATTTCCCCCTTCCAAGAAAAAGGAAACCGCGGCTCGCCCGACTTGCTGAGACACCAATCGTTCCACGCCCGCCGAACACTAACCTTGAAGTACCCGCCCTTCCATTTCTTCTCGTTTGAAGAAAACGGCGTCAGCAACCCCCGTTTTGGCCGAGAAATTAGACTCGTCCAACCATGGCATCCTTCCTTCTCTTCATCAGAATTGGTGCGATGTCCGACCCGG
>NC_032017.1:17046427-17054926 GCF_001865875.1 Lupinus angustifolius
TGCGATGTCCGACCCGGAACATCCAGAAGAACAGCTTCAGAGTACAAGGAACGCCCTAATAAACCCCCACGAGTTTGGGGTCAGTTGGCTCGGTGCGAGCTGCAAGTGCGCCAAAATTTGAATATCCCACTCCTCTAGTGGGAGACGAAGCCCCAGGCGCCGGACATACGCCTCATACATGAAGAAGGTATACTTATCTTTCTTCTCCTCGACAGAGTCGTAGTAGACCCTCTTCACCGACCTAGGAGCAACGACCTCGAAACCATGTAACGACTCTTTGGCCACAAGTAGGCTAAGAGAGCTCCATAAGGGAATGTACTAGGCGTCCCAAGTACTTCCCTGTCCACCCACCAATAACGGGAGTCCGCCCCGGTCAATTCCGCTAGAACAGATAGTTGCGGAGCCTTTGATTTATAAGTCCTCATCGTCATGAACCTGCCATCACAAGAGTCATCAGATTCAGACTCAGACTCAGAATCAGAACTGCTAAGCCCATACTTGGCACGCAATGAGGCCAGATAGTCATCGGCACCCCTCCAGTAAAACCCTGCACCTCCACCTCTGGGGAGGGGGGAGGGACAACACTCAACGGTTCAAGAACCTCCACCAATGCATAAGACGAAGGGGGCAATTTTTGGAAACACGGTGGAGGTCCAAGAAGGATCTCCACATCGGAATCAGACTCATAATCACAAATAAAAACCATGAAGAACAGAAGGTTACGTGGGTTTTTGAAGAAGTTGGAAGAATCCAAAAGGAGATCACACGAGAAGCAAGAAATGGCAGAGTGAATTCAAGGGTTTTTGAAAATGCGTAAAAATGGAAACATCACGAAAACCTCTATTTATGGAAGAACCTGGACCATGGGCCAAATCACCAGGCCCATCCATGTCCTCATCAGAACCATGGAATAGCACTCGAGTGCAATCCAATGGAAACCCGAGAAATAAGGGAAATTCGGCAAAATCCAAAAATCATGACACGTGCTAGCAATTAAGTGACCAGCGGTCAATCCCAAGACATAATAAAGTTCGGCGGATATTAAAGGTCACAGAAGATAAATGATGAAACGTCCACTCTGGCCAGTACACTGCCCAAGGCCATTAATACCTACCACGTGGTGCAAGGAACTAAGGAAATACGTCATAAGTCCCAGAAAGACGCCAAGCTATTCAAGATAAATCCATACGCCCAACAGAGTAATCAGCCGTAAAAGGCCTCGCCCAATGCCTTGGTCAACTTAATTGACAGCCTTTCAACATCAGGGCGCCAAACCTCATGTGGACAGTCCGCCCTAGAGAAGGTACTATCATCCAATAAGCTCGCCTAACGGAGCCACCAACTAGGACGCCAAAACAGACCCCTCACCCAAATCAAAGGAGGCTCGTATCAAGTCTCCCAACATATTCATCTAGCATCCTGGCAGACTGGGGGCAACTGTTCCTACCCGGCGAACCAAAGGTCCCATGCTTGGTCGCTGAGGTGGGCCCACTAGTTGGGACCACCAGAGTTGACCCAAGAGACAGCATGTTTTCCGTACTCCACCAACCTACCTGCCAGCACAACAGACGGGTTGCAGAACGAGTACCAAACCAACCACAGGCTAGAAGACAAGGATGGCACAGTGTACGGTCCTAGCAGACCGCCTGACACAGGAAAAGCAACTCCCGACAACACCTTTGGTCGGCTACGCGTTGCACCACCAGCCAAGAGCTCAATGTCAACTCTCCCTTCTATAAATAAGGATCCCCACCAATAGGAAGTATCTCAACCTTTTGACTCTCTAATATTACTCTTCTTATTTGCCATTTGCCATTATTACTCTCTCTCTAGTTCATACACTGACTTGATCGTCGGAGACCCTTTTCAGGTACCTCCACCGGCGGGTCTAACTCTCTTGCTTCCTCTCATCGCCTTGACGACTACCTTCCACCCCTTCATCAACATCTGATCCATCATAGTCCGTATATTTGTGTTCTAGTAAAGAACAATAACCAAAATCTCATATTATCTGAAGTCCATAAAGCAGGGACATAAGCTCCATGCAGAGATTATTTGTCATCTTCATTTAAGGGGTGCTTGTCTCTGCTTGAAAATCAAGTGGATTCTTATATTTTGGATGGATTTTGCATTTTAATCTTTTAAGGATGATGCTAATTACACATTATTTTCAATCTCATATCCCTTACGTTTATTTAGGTAATAGAATATCTTTAAAAAAATAAATGATTGTGGGTACTATGAGTCAAAACTCCAAATAGTTAGTATACGTTAGACTGTCTAAATAATCTATTTTGTAATACAATAGATTAAACCTATTATTGAAAATTAAAATAAGTATCGAGTAGCCACTACTCGTGTCCATCCATGGTGGCCCATTGTCATTGGAGGAATACCTTTTGTCATAAAAGTGGAAGAGTCATCCATTATTTGAAAATTGTATTATCCTCTAAAATAAGATAGAGAGGGAAATAAATGGTTATCAAAGTGTTTAGATTAAACCTCCCATTGTTATTAGCCAATAGAAAATGGTTTAGTGATAGAACAAAATTAAACCATTTATGTATATTTTTTGTACTATTAAAAGCATCCTCTCACCCTTTTGATCATATTGAATCTAGCGGAATTTTACATGATTAACCCAACACATATACAACCAAAGAACAACATTTAATCCGTGAGAATAATACTTGAGAAGGACACTTACATCATCCTAAAATCTAAATAAGGTTAACCTCTTCTCCTTCAAATGGCGAGATACCTAGCATGCAAAAAATTCAAAAAAAAAAACCTTCGATAATTACTTTTGAATCTTCACTCAAAATCTCAGTACTTCTTACCTTAGAAACTGTACAACCCAAGAGCCATATTCAAATCCAAGGCCAAGATTTTCGGTCCCTTGTTAACATAAGCATGTGTATCACTTGTGAACATCTATAGCTAGAGATTGTTGGTGTTTAATAAGAATTTCTATGAGAACACAATGGCCCACAGAGGGTGTGAGAAGTATATTGATTCTGTGACGATCAATGTTCAAAGTTATCATCTTTGACTTCTCTCTTGTTGAAAAGTTTATCGTGGGACTCCCCCATGAATCATTTAAAAGAAGAAAAAAGGAAAAAAGATGGTGGCCAAAGGATGCTACATTACTGATGGAGCTAGCTAGCTAGGTTTTCCATGTTACAAAATTTTATAGGGCCATGCAACAGACAACTATATCTAATCAGAAACCTCAAATGATTGTGGAAGCCAAGGGAATGACGTGAAATTTTCTTATCACTATATAAATGTTTCAAGAAGAAAAAAAATACCATTTTTTATTGGGAATGCTGATATTTTAACTTGTTTATGTCTTTTATTTTTAGACTCATTGTTGATAAAAGTTGGTTTAATTTATAATAATTCAGCCCATACATTATAAAAGTGTAAGTGCAAATTATGTTATTGATGTGAGGTGTATGTTGATAAAATAATTACAAGTATTGTTGTAAGTGTTGTCTGAATGGTTAATATTAGCCAAGCTAGGCATGATAAGAAAATGAGAATATGACTGAGATAGCTGATGCACATGGCTCGATAAGACCCAAGTGTTTATTATGTATGAACATGATGCAATTGGCACAGTCACACTCAATAGCATCGTACAATCAAGACGAAAGTTGGTATGATCATTGTGATACGATTCCAAGATCAGATGACACGTTCATCATGGTACAATGTCATGGTTAGGTAGTGAGGTTGGCTTGGTCATGATGGTACAATTGGCACTATCAGATGGTAGACCAGACATGGTCAAAGGGAAAGTCATAGACCATTGTCTGCATTTACTTGTGATACAAGTTACTTGATTACTCAATCATTATAAGGGTATTTTAAGAAGATCTTTGGTTAGTTACGGTTTGTTATTCCTATAAATAGCAATGTTATAACTATCATAATGGATTAACTTTGATTCATATTCAATTATCAACCAAATCAATTGGTTTTCATTCTTGAGCTTTTGGTCTATCTTTTCTATTAGTTACCGTTGAAAACTTCATTCACCTAAATCTTTTCATATTAAAACAATTCATCACTATAGTCAACATAACCCTAAATAGTGTTGGTCTTGACATTTGTAAGTTTGATGCGAGAAAAAATTTGGACCCTAATTTACCTATATGAAACTTAAATATCAAATAATTTAATTATATAATATTTTTAAAATAAATTTTGAATAAAAGATATCTCATACAAATGTGAGAACATAATTTTTTTTCTGGATTCGATTATGTTACTTAGTGAGGACTCGAGTCTAATATATTTTTATGATATATTCTTCTTAATGAACATGAACAGTAGTCTCATATTTTTTTTATTCCAGGTCAGACTATTATTCAAATTACATATAAATTATATAATATAAAACAAAAATTATTATCACTAACAAAATATTGAATGTTAGATTTATGCATAGAGCAATAATTAATAATTGATAACACAATAATTTTTTTAAAAAATAAAAATAATAATACAAATATAATATAAATATAAAAATAATTGTATGAGTAAAAATAATATTTGGGACCCCATTAATTTTGGGCTTTGTGTACACCCAGAAAGGTCAGCCCTGACCCTAAAGCATAATAGGAATACATTTAACCTAAAAAGAAATCAAGTGCAAGGAAAAATTAATGGGTTCTCAGTACTAATGAAAATGGCAAATTTTAATCCAAGGAATCTCAAACAAATCACATAGAGGATTAAAGTAGGGTTAAGAGTTGTCCGACTATTAGAACCCCACGTTATCTTATTACATGGAAGTTAGTGAAAAAAAGAACAAATTTCTCAACATCAGTGCTAACCAACATTTTGTGTACTGAAAGGTTTGATACAAATTCAAAGAAAGGCATTAACCTTTTCCTATCTTTTAATCACACGTTTCTCATTTGTACTATCAATTTAAGATTTGGTTCTTTTGGCCTTGCATGTTTTTCAAAAAAGAAAAGATGATGTTTCTTCTAAATCTTAACTCCTTTCAACTCAGCTAATCGTAATTATTGAACATGTTTCTGTTTGATTTAGATGTTATACCTTGCCTTCACAATTTCACATTATACCTTGACCCCACCCTCACCCACCGTGATTCACTTAATTTCCCAGTGATTTCTTATTGAGTTGCTCTGTCTAGTTAATTAAAGACATCTTGGCTCAATATATAGTACCCCTTCTCTGAAGGACAAAGTATCACATTACAAATTCACATTGAGAGGGGAAATAAAAAGAATTTAATTGGCATGCAATAATATTTTGACAAATCGATATATTTGTTATTTTTCTTTTATTTATTAAAATATCATGTTTGTCAAAATAAAAAGTTGCGGTGATTAAAAAGTTGTCGTTGATTGTAGCATCTAGGTATAAAAAGTTTTACTCCAACAATACTTGCCCCTTTTTAACTCAAAATAAATAATTCCAATTAAAAAGGTTCAGCCAACAACTATTTCCTGTTGATCATTATGGCCTCAGGTAGGACTGCAACACTTTGGGGGAGACCTATGGCCTAATTAAGCCATAGCCAGTTGTTAATCTCAAGTTTGTCGGCGAATCCCTCAACCCATTTTTGGCTTCAACATGGTCAATGTGGATCATGGTGTAATTGTAATGGGACATGCTTTCACTAGATGCTTAAAAAGATAGTGTAATTTAATTTATGGTTCTTATAATGTATGCCCTAGGTATATGTTAATATATATATATAGAAATAATTCATTAAATACTGGAATGTATGTGATACTTTTAGTTTCCCATAATAGTTTCTTCATTTAATTATATTTAGTCTCTTTGGGTACATTAGAAAACCCTTCAATCATACCCGTCATTTCAAAGCTTATGAAAAGAGTTTATATATATAGAGAGAGAGAGAGAGAGTTTTTGTATAGTGGCTGTGAAATATATTTTCTTGTGGTTGGTGGCATGAGCTTAAATTCTGCTACTACTTCAATTGATAATTTAATTTATTGCTTACCTTTCTTCTCATTAGTCATTAATCTTCAGAATTTTTCAATATATAATCAGTTCGTCTTTTGTCGTGAGGCGAGTTCTAAAATAATAAATTAATAAACCCCACATGCATGTCTCATGTTACTTTCGTCTCTATTTTCTTTGTTATAATGACATATTAACATAAATATTTGGCTTTATTTGACTATTTACAATAATATATTATGAAATTCTCATTTTGGAATCCTTTCCATTGTGGAACCGTGATTCCAACAATGAAGAAAACAACGAAGATACACAGCTTAGTGTTAGTTTAAACTAAAGAGACATAGCTTAGTGTTAGTTTAAACTGAAGAGACATTATGGCAGTTTTCTGTTTTAACAGTTTTTCCTTTTTAGGAAACTTCTGTTTCATCTTCTTTTTCTGTTGTAAATCTTTGCTATAAATATTTGGTTCTCTTCCTATTGAGAATTAAGAATGATAATAAAGTTTTTTGAGGTATATTCATATTAAAAGGTTCTCATATCTTTTTATTCTTGCCTTCTTCTTCTTTGATTCAAGGTGAAAGGTGGTAATGTTCTTCACCTTCACTCATTCTATTTTTCCATCAAAAGAGTTCATGTCTACGCCATCTTCTTAAGATGGTATCATAGCTATAAAGCTCTGCTGCGCTCCTATATTCTTTCACATCTTCTTGTTCAAACAGAGGATCTTGTTCACGCCCCCAATTTAATCAAAAGCCTTCGTTCAAGATTTATCTTTGATGGCTACAAATGTTTTGAGTGATCCATTTAGTCCTTACTTCATACACCCCAATGAGAAACCTGGTTCTTCCATTGTGTCTAAACCCTTGAAAGGAGGAAACTGTCATTCTTGGTCGAAAGCCATGGAAATGGCACTAAAAACCAAGAATAAACTCCAATTCATTGATGGTAGTTTGCCAAAAACCTCTACTGATGACCCTCTGTTTGCAACCTGGGGCAGATGCAATACCTTGGTTTTGTCATGGATCAACCAAACTGTAGTCCCATGTATAACTGAGAGTGTTCCTTGGCTTGAAATAGCTTTTGAAGTATGGAATGACCTTAAGGAAAGGTACTACCAGGGTGATATCTTTCGAATATGTGAGGTGCAAGAAGATCTCTATAGCTTGAAGAAGGGCAACCTTTCAATTGATGTCTACTACACTTAGTTAAAACGCCTATGGCAAGAGTTAGACAATTTTAGACCCATCCCAACATGTATGTATGAATTCAAGTGCAAAAGTACAGTGGTTCCTGTTATAAAGGCATATAGGGCAAATGACTATGTTATAAGATTCTTAAAGGGATTGAATGAGCAATACTCGACGGTGAGATCTCAAATCATGCTCATGGAACCCTTACCTAGCATAAATAAAGCATTTTCCCTCCTGGTCCAACAAGAAAAACAACTGAGCACTCCCTATGAAGAACCTATAATCTTGACCAGCAATGCAGAAGAATCCTTTGGCAGAGGAAGAGCTAGAGGAAGAGGATTTCGAGGCTCAACTTCAAGCAACTTAGGAAGAGGAAGGAACTATTTTGGTAGAGGGATAATACAAGGATTTGCACATACTACAACAAATTTGGGCATACAGTTGATGTTTGCTACAGAAAACATGGATATCCTCCAAGTTTCAAGAACAATAATAATGTCAACAACATTATGAGCAATGAAGAAGATAATGCCAATACTAGTAGTGATGTTGAACAAAGTCAAAAAGGTTCAGGATCAATGCATTTCTCTTTTGATCAGCAGCAAGCCATCTTGACATTAATGAAGCAAAGTAACACCCAACCTCTGCACATCACTAATCAAGTCAGTTCAAATCCACCAGGTATATCACATACTCCTCATATCTTGTCCATTCAAAGGATTGGATACTTGACACTAGAGCCACAAATCATGTGTGCTACTCAATGTCAAACTTTCAATCCTTTAGGGAAATAGCTCTCATTCATGTGTGTGAACACTCATTTTTATCCGGCCCAGAAAAAGCCCAATTCGTTTCCAAAAAGTAATTTTTCCATTTCAAGGAAATACAAATAAAGCCTAAGCCCTAAAGAAAAAAACAGTTTTTCAAAAAAAAAATATAGTTTGGGCCACCATAGGCCCACATGTCATCTTCCAAAAAAAAAATAATAAATATTCAAATGGGAAAAGATATTTTAAAATTTTTTTAAAAATCCAAAAAAATTATTATTATTATTTTTCGAATAAAAAATAATAATAATTATATTTCTCCTAAATATTTATTTTCGAATAAAACAAAATAAATAAAAGATTTTCAAAAAAAAAAAAAAAAACATTTTAAATTCGAAATAATAAAGAATAAAATTTTTTCAATTTTTCTATAAAAAAAAAAATAAAATAAAATTTTTTTTTTTTTTTAAATTCGAAATTTTCAAATTTAAAATTCGAAATTCAAATTTGAAATTCAAATTTTAGATTTGAAATTCGAATTTCAAATCAATTTTTAAAAAATGAATCAGATC
>NC_032017.1:17055026-17055373 GCF_001865875.1 Lupinus angustifolius
GGGCATTTTTAGGTTGGTTTGTTTTTCCTATAAATAAAGGCTTGTGAAGAACACAAAACACACTGGAAACATTGCCAAAACACTGCCCAACGCGTTCTGTGAGAGAAAAAATTAATTTCTGCGAGGACCAATCCCGTGTGGGTGAGTTCATTGTGCATCCTTGCGCCCTTGATCCACGGCCGTTTGATCTGCAGACTTTTTTGCATCTGGGTTGACCAGGGAGGCCAACCAATACGTGTGCGAAACGTGGCACGTCCCTGGTACACTCCACCGCACCAAATCACTGCCCCAGAAGAAGACAGGATCTAGTGTGGGCACACGCATCACGCACCCTACGCACTCACTCA
>NC_032017.1:17055473-17110000 GCF_001865875.1 Lupinus angustifolius
ACAGTAAAAAATGTAGTGGCGACTCGAGAGGTCGCGTAGCCGAAAATCGGGGCGCGACAATGTGAAATTACCCAATGGTAGTGATGTTGTTGCTGCTATTTCAGGAACTGTCTTTTTCTCTAATGACTTCTATATTTCGATTGTTCTTTACATACCTAGTTTTAAATTTAATATCATATCAGTTTCTAAACTAACTGTATCTCTTAATTGTGAGTTGGTTTTCTCTAAGATGAAATGTTTAATTCAGGAACAGAGTTCCTTGAGGATGATTGGTGCAACTGAGATTAGGAAAGGATTATACATTGTTAATAGTAGTAGTTTGATTATTAATACTCCCTGTATAAGCCAATTCAATACTTACAAAAATGATGTATGACATTTAAGGGTAGGACACTTTTCTCATGCTAGATTGATGACTATGCATAAACAATTTCCTTTCATTTCTTTAAAACCATCTACTGATCCTTGTGAGACTTGCTTTTATGCTAAACAAAAGAAGTTACCATTTCAACAAAGCATTTCTGAATCTTTAAATGTTTTTGATCTTATTCATGTTGATATATGGAGTTATCAATTTGTCCCTTCTATAGGTGGACATAGATATTTTCTAACTATAATGGATGACAAATCTATGCATACTTGGATTTACCTTATGAAACTTAAATCAGAATCTTCTGCATTTTTAAAGGCTTTTGTTAAATTTGTAGAAACACAATTTGGTATTAAAACAAAATGTGTTAGAAGTGATAATGGCCTTGAATTCAAACTCATGAATTCTATGCCTTAAAGAGAATCACACATGAAACCACTTGTGTTGAAACTCCCCAACAAAATGGAATAGTTGAAAGGAAGCACTAACATATCTTGAGTGTATCTAGATCTCTCCTATTCCAATCCTCTCTTCCAAAGTGTTTCTGGAACTTTGATGTTAATCATACTGTATACCTCATTAATAGAAAACCTAGTCCTTAGCTATCTCAAAATTCTCCATATCAGATATTGTTTAAGCATGATCTTAATTTAATGATTCTTAAAGTGTTTGGATGCTTATGTTTTGCCTCTATTCTTGTTAGTAATAGAGAGAAACTAGATCCTAGATCTAGAAAATGTATCTTCCTTGGTTATAAGCATGGCACAGAAGGATATATAGTTTATGATATAAATAATAGAGAAACCTTTGTTAGTAGAAATGTAGTCTTTTATGAACATGTCTTTCTCTTCGCCTCTGATTTTTCAAACAACAAAAATGAAAATGAATTTTCTCTACCTACTTATCCTTATATGTCTTGTGATCATTTTCTTGACTACCCTACAAAAATTGAGAATGTTGTTGATAGAAATGATATTGACACTGAGTTTATGCATGATGGAATTGAAAACCATATTCCATACAATGTTGATAATGAGCACATAGATGAGACAAGTCCTCATGATGAGTTTGAGCTTAGTCTTAGAAGATCCACTTGAATTAAAGGACCACAATCACATCTACAAGATTACCATTGTTTCTTATCATTAGAAACACCAACCATGAATTAACATAATATTGACTATCCTCTCTCTGATTACATTTCCTATAGTAGGCTTTCTAACAAATTCAAACACTTTATCCTAAACATAAACACTCATATTGAGCCTTACTCCTATGAGGAGGTCATAAAATATGAGCAATGGAGATTAGCCATAGATAGTGAACTTAAAGCCCTCAATGAGAATCATACTTGGATCCTCACTAAACTTCCTAAATATAAGAAAGCTATAGGCTGCAAGTGGGTATTTAAGGTTAACCACAAATCTGATGAAACCATAGACAAATACAAAGCTAGGTTAGTTGCTAAATGGTATACCCAAACAACTGATCTTGATTACCTTGAAACATTTAGCCCTATTGTCAAAATGACAACAATCAGAACCATGTTAGCTTTATCTGTTATTAACAATTGGCGCATTGTTAAGTGCCATGTTGTGAAGGAAATTCATATAAATTTTGGGCACTTATGTTGTAGTTATGATGAAATTCATGCACAAGTCTAAACAATCTAGTGTGATTAATCTTGTTAAAGGACCTTACATGTTTTTGTGTCAATTGCAGGAGAGTGAGGAGTATAAAAGATGGAAATTGAAGGAATATGCGTAAAATGAGCTTTGGATCTCTAGTCCAAGCGACAATTACTAATTCAAGGAAAAAGACTTAAATAACCGCTTGTCCCTCGCTCAAGCGGGGGGATTGTCACTCAAGCGACAATTCCCACTTTTGGATGTCAAAGTCTTTGTGTCTTTCTTGCCCAAGCGATAGCACCTCGCTTAAGTGAGAAAGACAGGTTCAAAACTCTAATTCTCTCGCTCGAGCTAGAGATCTGTCGTACAAGCTAGAGATCTATCACTCAAGCTAGAAGATTTTCTAAATGCTGAAATTTGCTCTCTTGCTCGAGCGAGGGACCAGAAGTCTAGAACAAATATAGGCGGTTACGAAAAGCAAAGGGGGGGATCCAACCATGATCCAACCATTTTCCAAGCTTTTACACACGATTTTAGAGAGAGAAACACTAGAGAGGAAGGGAGAAGTCGTGGGAACGATTTTAGATCTATAATTTCTTGTATTTCTCATGATGAGAGTGTTGTAATGGCAAGGATGAGTGGCTAGTTCTTCGTTGTTGGGATTTGAAATGTAATCTTCTTACCTTCTACTCCTGGATTCAATTCTAATGTAATTTTTATTTGATTTTGGGAAGTTTATCCCGTTCTTAATGCATGAGTTTAATTAGCTACTGAATTCTTGTTCTTGGGTTCAAGTTTAATTAGAAAGTTAAATTTGACACCTGATCTGGATTATCTTCCTTCATACGCCATTATTTCAGGAATGGATAATGATGTATGAATTGCTTTTACATTGTTTTTAATGTTAGTTAATCAGTCAATTAGCCAAGGAATTGGTAATTGAGTGATTATCTAATGATTTTACACTCAAGGAATTGATGTAAATGAATTTCCGAAAATGTGCATGAGAATTAGTAACTTTGCAAGTTGCTTGGAATTGAATCTGTGGATGTAAAAAGGGAAAGATGATGAATTTCGATCCCAACTCTTTTAAATTTGTAGTTAGCTTTTTATTTTAATTTAACTTTGTTACAAAACCATTATCAATTTATCAAACAAATTCGTGTAAATAGATACTCAATTCATTCATGTAGAAATTAGTATAAATCTACTCTACTCCCTGAGCACGATATCCTGGTACTTTACCAGATTTTATTACTTGTACGATACGGTGCACTTGTCGTTCCGTAAATAACTAACAAGTTTTTGGCGCCATTGCCGTGGAGCAATGTGCGATTTATATTAGTTTTTGAAGATAGTTCATTTAGTAGTTGTAATTAATTTTAATTTTCTTTTTTTTTGTAAGTAGTTTTCGTTTTTTATTACACTCTGTGCTAACCCTTGCAGTAGTCTTCTCATTTATGCTCTTGAGAGGAAAGGTTACTGTAGATCAATTGCAGTTTAATCCTGAGATTGAGCGATCAGCCAAGAACAACAGGAAGAAAGCAAAAAACAAGAAGAAACAGGGTATTCAGGAGGCACAATCGAGTTCTCAACATACACCAATCTCAGAACCTCCATCTACAAAAATGGAGAATGCAAATGCTGCAACTAGAAATAATGCATGAAAGACCAGACAAGGAGAATCATTTAATTGGTCACTGTTGTATGCCAAGTTCTAATCAAGCGGAAGAAGTGCAGTATATCAACAACCAACCTAGACAAGGAAATTTCTCCAACAACCCTTCATACAATAATCAATTTTCGCAGGGTTGGAGGGGCAATCATATTCATAATTATGGTTGGAGACCAGAAGCATGGCCATCAAATAGACAACCATCATTTCAGCAACCATTCCAACAGGATCAACATCCATCAATGCATGAAAGGCTAACCAAATTGGAGGATACTTTGGAAAAATTCATGCAAGTGTCAATCACATACCAGAAAAATACTGAAGCATCTATCAGGAATCTGGAAACGCAGGTGGGCCAGTTGGCAAAATAGATGGCAGAGCAGCATTCAGATCACCAACATTTTTCAGCCAACACTCAGACTAATCCCAACGAGCATTACAAAGCTATTACTACTAGGAGTGGGAAGGTGATTGGTAAGGATGGTGGTGAGAATTTGGCGGTGGGGGAAGAGGTGATGAAAGAAAAAGAGATTGAGGGAGAAAAAAAATGAGTCTGGAGAGACACAAGATGATGAAAATGTAAATAACGAGGACATGAATAAACAAAAAGAGGGAGAAAAGAAGAAGATAGATCTGCCACAATTGAAGAATCTTCCTTATCCAAAGAATCCTTCCAAGAAAGACAAGGATAGACAATATACAAGGTTTATGGACATATTCAAGAACCTTCAAATCAATATACATTTCATAGAGGCCATGGAACAAATGCCTACTTATGCTAAGTTCATGAAGGATATGTTGACAAGGAAAAGGAAATTTTATGAGGAAATTCTATGCTAAGTTCTAATCAAGCGGAAGAAGTGCAGTATGTAAACAACCAACCTAGACAAGGAAATTTCTCCAACAACCCTTCATACAATAATCAATTTTCGCAGGGTTGGAGGGGCAATCATAATCATAATTATGGTTGGAGACCAGAAGCAGGGCCATCAAATAGACAACCATCATTTCAGCAACCATTCCAACAGGATCAACATCCACCAATGCATGAAAGGCTAACCAAATTGGAGGATACTTCGAAAAAATTCATGCAAGTGTCAATCACAAACCAGAAAAATACTGAAGCATCTATTAGGAATCTGGAAACGCAGGTGGGCCAGTTGGCAAAATAGATGGCAGAGTAGCATTCAGATCACCAACATTTTTCAGCCAATACTCAGACTAATCCCAAGGAACATTGCAAAGCTATTACTACTAGGAGTGGGAAGGTGATTGGTAAGGATGTTGGTGAGAATTTGGCGGTGGGGGAAGAAGTGATGAAAGAAAAGGAGATTGAGGGAGAAAAAAATGAGTCTGGAGAGACACAAGATGATGAAAATGTAAATAGCGAGGACATGAATAAACAAAAAGAGGGAGAAAAGAAGAAGATAGATCTGCCACAATTGAAGAATCTTCCTTATCCAAAGAATCCTTCCAAGAAAGACAAGGATAGACAATATACAAGGTTTATGGACATATTCAAGAACCTTCAGATCAATATACCTTTCATGGAGGCCATGGAACAAATGCCTACTTATGCCAAGTTCATGAAGGATATGTTGACAAGGAAAAGGAAATTTTATGAGGAAATTCTATGCCAAGTTCTAATCAAGCGGAAGAAGTGCAGTATGTCAACAACCAACCTAGACAAGGAAATTTCTCCAACAACCCTTCATACAATAGTCAATTTTCGCAGGGTTGGAGGGGCAATCATAATCATAATTATGGTTGGAGACCAGAAGCAGGGCCATCAAATAGACAACCATCATTTCAGCAACCATTCCAACAGGATCAACATCCACCAATGCATGAAAGGCTAACCAAATTGGAGGATACTTCGAAAAAATTCATGCAAGTGTCAATCACAAACCAGAAAAATACTGAAGCATCTATCAGGAATCTAGACAAATTCATATTTATGGAAGTGGTGCTCTAATGTATATGACATTTATGTATGATTCTTTTTGACAAATTCATATTTTAATAATTAAAAGTTATTTCTTACTTATTTTGAATGAACATATTTATGTATGATTGTTTTTTAGTTTTGATATTTTGAAGTTGACATTTATACATTTTTATGTAATGATAAATTTTTTGCAGTATATCAAAACATGAAATAAACTAAATCCAATAATTATGAATAAAGAATAAAATTTATATCAATAAAACCAATTTTTTATGATATTAGCAGTGAAATATTTTGGCAAGATTTCTCTGGACCAAATTTATATCAATGAAACATTAGTAGTGGCAGTTAAGTATAGCCACAAATTGACTGATTTTTTGAAAGAAATAAATTAAAAAATTGTGACCTAGTACTATTTTAGGGGGCCTAAAATCATTGCTTTAGTGATTTGATCTTAGGGATGGCTTCTGGCCTTTTTTAAGAAAACAGAAAAGTTTGATATAATTGAAAAGCTCGTTTAAATGCTTATTAGAAAAAGTCCTTCAAATGAGTAAAATGAAACTTATGCCTTTTTAATATTGGATTATGTATGACTTTTAACAAAATCACTAATTCTATATAAAATAAATATACTTTATCACAATATAAATAAAGTGATTTGAATATTAGACAATAGACACTTACATTTCTCTATTACATCATAAATAACTAGGCTAGTTTTATACATAGAAAACCTTTTAAAAAGGTCATACCTTAGCCTTAGCCTGTTTAATTAAATATATGTATTTCATACAACTTATATATGATTTGATTAATAAATAAGACAAATCTATATATATAGGCCAAAATGAGGTTAGACGACCATAAGTTCTTCATATATATAGTTTATCTCACCTATTTTCATCCCTATCCAAGTTTATTAATGTGATATGAAAATACAAGATGACAAATCTTAAATATATAAGAAGATGAAAAATAAAAGAGATAAATATGTATAGTTTGATGTGGTTGTAAGTATAGTTAGTGGAATCTTAACATCCCCAATATTCCCCACAGATTTGTACGTCATATAAGAATCATAATGTGGATATCATGGGAGATTTTCATAGAATTATATAGACTCATCATGAACATAAATAAAAATATAAAATTCCATTTTCTGTTTCCTTAATTGGTCTGGCATGGACACTTTTCAGCAGGGTTCACAATAATATATTAGTGTGAAAGAGAGAGATAAAAAAAGAAGGTTTGTGGACCAAAATCCAAACAAGGGTCTTATCTATACCTTACTCTTGACAATTTGAAAAATGAAACATCTCCCAATCAAGGATAAAAGAAAACGAAAGATATTTATGAGTTGTTGAAATGGTAAGAGTCATGCACAAATATTCTTGTAAATAAGAAAGATAAGAAAAAAAGTGTAAACAAAATTTAAAGAAAGAATAATGAAAAAAGATAAAGAATGAATTGTTAATTTAATAATATTTCTCATTGAAAGTTAATTACAAGAAATAAGAGAATCACCTTCTATATACTATATTGTTTAACTAACAACTAACAAGTTAATTGATTAAGTATATTGTTAATCGATTAACGAATATAGTATTACAACTAATAAATTGAAAGCAACTAACAAACTGACACAAGTAATCAGTTAATTGATTAACTCTTACAGAATTACAATAATTTTAATATTCATATAATCGATTAACCATACTTTTAATCAATTATCACATATAGAGTTTCATTCATTCTAACATATGATAAAAAGCATTGTAGTACTTTTTCTTTTGGGAATTATCTGCATGGAATTGAAGTACATTTTATGAAAACAACAATAGAAACAACACCTTATATAAAGTGGTGAACTAAACTGTTATATTTGCCTTAGATAAAAACTGGTCATTTTCTTTTTAGTTTTTACCTTTACCGCTTGATTAGTGACGAAATCAATATGCAAAGCTTATGTAATTATAAGCCCTTTTATGATTCCATTTTGACTTGCCTAAAGCTATGAAGAGGCTTTATTAGCCTACTCT
This sequence comes from Lupinus angustifolius, assembly GCF_001865875.1. Classification (NCBI taxonomy): domain Eukaryota; kingdom Viridiplantae; phylum Streptophyta; class Magnoliopsida; order Fabales; family Fabaceae; genus Lupinus; species Lupinus angustifolius. Next base: position 17,063,134 of record NC_032017.1, read on the forward strand.
CTCTTTCTTTCTCTCTCTCTTGCTCGTTCTATTTGAAACTTGATGTACTCATGCTAGTTTAACAGGAAACCATGTATTTGCTGGAGGAAATTAGGAAATCTGCTAATAATTTCATGAGCTAGGAAAGACATGCTTTCTCAAATCGATCTTGAACAGGACACGGGGTTTTTCGGATCTCTTCACCTCATCAATATTTCATTGAGAATATCAACGACATCGAGAATGTGACCACATTTGTTAAAAGTTGATTGGTTATTACTGTTACAGTCCTAATCACCCATCTAAGTCTATTAGCAGACAGTTCCAGAACGATTTTGTAAAAGCAATCTATTAACGAGATGGTTCTATGGTTACTAACACTCTAATATAGTTTTAAGTTGTGGTTACAGTATCGATTGTAGTAATGGTTGTGGTTACTGTAATTATGGTTATTGCAACCGTTGCGATGTTGATTGTGGTTATTGTTGTGTGAATTATTTTGTAATTAAAAAATTATTCTTGAATTCGATGTGGCCTGTACAATCCAATGTGATTGTGTTGCAGTCCAATGCAGGTACATTACGGTCCGATATGACTCCATCATTATGATTCAATCATAATTATATAATTGTGTTGTGATTGTGGTAATCACCACAACCACAATAATCCGGCCGCATCACATTGGGGCAGCAATTTAAATAAGTGGTCACTCATGTACGTTCAGAGCTCACTTTTTTAGGGATAAGGAAGAGTTGACACTCTTAAAGATTTTGCCACTTCATTTTTGAATAATGTGGATGAATTTGCCAAAAAAACTTGATAAATTATAAGCAACTTTTGATTAACTGTAATACTTTAACACATGTAGTGGTCCAAAATTGGATTCATCACATTTTCTCATTGTATTTACATAATTACTTAATAGTGTTGGAACAATAGTTTATAAAACATCTTCATTAAATTATAACAAGCTCATATAATAAAAATATGTATCAGAACATTAATTCAGACAATCCAATGATTTCTTGTATGGAATTTAGTACTAATGCATGTGCATGTTTGAGGAGCTCATGTTTTGTCCTCATGCATGTTTGAGGGGAGCCCATGTCCCTGTGGACTTCCTTTTGGTAATAAAGAGTGTTGGTTCAATAGGACAAGCCAAGCCATGGGTCTGCACCTTCCTCTACAAACCGACAAACCATGTGACACAAAGATGAAGAGAAGATGATAATTTGAAACCTGATCTTATTGATCATCATGATCTTATACAAGGTGATATAAAGTAAGTTCCTTATAATTGCAGTTGGAAGAAAAATTAAAATAAAAAAGTAAATGATTATCATCAAAGTTGACGCCAATGAACGAGTTTTCAATTTCCTCTAGATGTGCACCAATTAAGGACCCCCCCGTAAAAAATAAGCCTTAAGAAAAATTAATGGTAGACATCGTGATTAAGCATAGACCCAAGGTTGACAATGCCATCCCATCTAAACTTCAATCATTTCCACCCTTTTGTTGTAGATATCCATCTAACGTATCCTAACCAATTCTATTGAAATTAAATACTGTATAATTTTTATTTTTATATTTTTTATTTTGATGAAAAATTTGGACAAAAATTTAGGTTATTTCGTGTAAGGTCAGGGACTCATGCATGCCACAAATTTCTACATGATCTTAATTATACATTTATACTTATAGTCACATATACATAACATATCAATAAAAAATTATTAGTTACCATCAAGAATAAAACCCAACATTAGTAAAATGTGTAGTGTATAATAGTAACATTATCATATTGAACAGTCTGCAATAGTAGTAATCCTCTGACTTAAGAAGAACTAGAACATGATATATGATGAAACACTAATTATTTCTCTATATTTAACAATCAGCCAATAAAGGAGGAGGAGGAAAAGGGAGATGGACATTATTTTTCTAGCTACTACACCGATGTGTTCGACACGTGGCATACTATTTCAGAGGATGATGATAACAATGATGATGTGGATTGAGCAAAGTTCCATAGGTCAATCTCACTTGAGTAATCCTGTGTAGGACTAATGAAAGCAGAAGCAGCAGCACTTGTGTTTGATGATGACCGGAGGGTAGGGAATTGAAGGTCATGGTCACTAGTGCAATACCCTATGGTAGGGTCATTGAAGCAAGCCAGTTGCCTAGAAGTTTGATCAGTTTGGCCATTCAGTTGAGAAGCAACAAGTCTATCCAGGGTTGCCCAGTTGGTAAGGCCACCTGATCCTACTACCATTGATGATGATGATGCCTCCAATGGATTATGATGAACCATGTTGGGGTCATGGTGTGTTGTGAATGACCCTTCATTTTCTGTGACCATATGTATTGGCATAATGGGCTGGTACCCATTATTATTAGTATCAATATCATTAGTGTTATTTTGATGACTCTCCATGCTAGTGGATTTTGGACTCTCTAGGCTTGGGAGTTTCATGAACCTGTTATCATGGTAGTTTCCATTATTGTTAATACCTGTGTCAAATGGCCTGGAATACCTTCCGTAGTTGTAATTCTTGGCTTCGTAGTTCTCTTCCTTGCAAGTGTCCCTTCCCATTTGTTGAAGAATTTGCTCCAATGCTCCCTCATCACAAGAATCAAACAAATGGCTTCTTCTTCCTTCCCCACAGATTGAAGAGGGTAAGGGACTGTCTAGGGTTTTGAGATGGTTCTTCTTCTTGAATATTCTACACACCACCCATCCTTCTTCTTGGCCTCCATCTCCGATCACATTGGATACCTAAATTTTGTCAAAGAAAAATTACATATGCATATGTTGAGTTTCTTAGTAGATGAAAAAATGAGTGAGAGACATAGAAAAAATGATATATAATCAAACATGATGTTGGAATAACATTTTGTTACAATGTATTCAATAGCTTTTTTAGCTGAGATAAACTGATGTACATATATAGTTGAAGTTCCCCTTATTACCCTTAATCAAATAAAGTTTCTTCATTTGTAAGAAGAAAAAAAGATATTCAAATAACAAAATGGCAATAGTAATAACCACTAACTAGAAACTACTAGTGTTTGGTTGAGTTGCTTACAGTAGTGGTGTCGTTGAAGTTATTGTCATCCAGTCTATATTCATGCATGATCCAATCAGATTTTTGGCCATGAGGTGCTCGACCTTTGTAGAAAACTAGAGTCTTCCTCATTCCAATCCTCTTCCCATTACTATATATCACCTTGTCACGTCCGGTGGCTTTCCAAAACCCTACAGCAGTGGCACGATTGGTGCGTGTCCCGGTAGGATACTTCTTGTCTTTGTGGCTGAAAAAGTACCAATCATTTTGTGGAGTGGTTCCTATTTTGCACTTCTCTGCAGAAAAAAAGACACCCCTCAAATTCATTACATTTCTCTTGCCATGTAATGGCATTTCATTATATATTCATACTAGTATTATCATCATTCTCCATAACCACTAAAAGCAAAAAAGAGAGAGAATATATGAAGGTTCCAATTTGAGTTATCACCTTGTATGTCCCAAGGCTCAAGCTTGTTGAGATCAACATCACGAATCACATCAAGGTCAATCTTCTCATAAGAGACCTTTTTCCTCAAGTAGTACTGAAGAAGTTCTTCTTCAGTTGGATGAAAACGGAAGCCAGGAGGGACTTGAGATTGTCCATTTACAGATATACTCATGTTTTCTGACATTAACTTAGGAAAACCAAGAGAGTGATATATAGTAAGAAAGGAAGATAGCTAGCTAGTGGTTCTAGATCCACTAGGGACCCAAAGAGTAGAGAGATAACACATTCAAAATAGGTACACTACAAGGAAAGAAAGGAAAGGTAATGAGGGTGGTGCTAGTAGGGGAATGAGTATGTGAAGGAACACTATATATATGTATTGCGGGACAGAAAAAGGACCAAAACATACACGACAGAAATTGTATTAATTAAAAATTATTTTGTTTGTTTCTAGTTGAAGGGACACCAAACACCAATAAAATTGGGTGTATGAGTTATGAAAAATTATCATCACCCCATTTATTATTTATACATCTTGGTGCAGCAAAAGTGATCATTGTACATATTGGCCATAAACAATTAAATAAAATATATAGAATAAATAATAAAGAAAAAAAAGAATTTGTTAACAGGATTCAGCCTATTGTATTTACATTCCCAAAAGCAATGAATAACTACCAATATATTATTACCCATGAGCTCAAGCATTAGGAGGAGTTTCTAGTTGGTTCACATAATAACAAGAGATATAGTCCAATATATAACATTAATACTCTATTATATTCTACTCTACTCTATTTGGTGCATATAATAATATATTTCAAACATCCCCAACAATCTTCACCTTGATTGAAATAGACAAATATGTCGCTTCTTAGAAAATGAACACAAGAATCTCCATCTTATCGAATATCTGACACCACCTTACTCAATGTGTAATTCTCCTTAATAACTCATTCACATAAGAGTTTAATCCTATACAACATAAATCTTCTAAGTATCCTTGACGATGTTACCAAGAGCCTAACTTTCCAAACTTGTAATGCAGTTTTTCGTACAGCTATCTAATGGAACACACGACCTAGCCATCTTTTGCTAGGAAATATTTCGATATTATGAAATCTCTACACCATAGTTCATTAACGATCATCCTCTGATCTTTAATACTCACTCAAACTGAACCTTGAGCTTCCTTAGAAAGTCTCAATTGTTATCACTATTGTCTATTCCGACAATCATAATTCAAAAGAACTATCATACTCCACCATAACGAATATACCCATAAAACAAACCTTGTGTCAATGATAGCCAATGTCCATGTCACACCCTTGCATCCAAGCCAATGTCTATGTCAACACGTATCTTTACCAATGGTTATGATACACCTTACATCAAAGCCAATGTCTCTGTTACACCTTACATCAAAGTCAATCAACATCTCTCTGCTTTTGTGGATCTACTAGCAATTAGTATCTTTCATTATGACATTGCAAACACGCCATTAGGATATCATACTTCTCAAATCTAATTAGATCATCCTTTCTAACATTAAGATATATATTGTCAGCACTTGTCTCAGAGTCTAACTCAACATCTGATTCTCTATCTCCACTTTGATCCTAATCTAATATATGAACTTCTCGGATTCTGGATCAACACATATGTCTCACCCCTACCATAATTTTGTCGTGTTTTCTTCTCCAAGTCATCTGATTTATCCTCGCGAATACACCTTGTTCGGTAAACATGCCTTTACCTTTTTTTTGCCATAATTTGGCTTGGGTTAAGAATCATCTACCAATATGCTTTGATATTAATTATTGGTGCAGCAGAAATGATCGTTGTGCAGCATTGGCCACAAATAGTCAAATAAAGTACATAGAATAAATAGAAGAGAAGAAGATAAAAGAATTTATTAACAGGTTCTGCCAATTATGTCTACGTTCTCAAATGTGATGAGCGGCTACTAATACATTATTATTAGAGAATAAATATTACAAAAACTCTAGCACACTCATTAACTTAAGTTCTCATAAAGTGTTTCTATTTGGTGACATAATAACAATGAACTCAGATCCAATATATAATATTAATACTCTACTATATTCTAAGGCTAGCTAGGCAATTTGGGACTTCATATAATAGTCTATTTCAAATAAGAAACTAATTTTATAACAAGTAAAGAGTGAACTTTACATTTTCAAAATTGCAATGGCGACTAAGTTAATCCTCTACAAAAAAAATTGACCATCAAATTAATATACAAAGTTTAAAATTACTATCACATTGGTTCTCATAAAAAAAATTAATTGGTGATAATTTAAATCTTCCAATAAGCTAAGTTAATTTTATAGTATGTGATGATCATTATTTCAAGCTTTCCAGGATTGATTTTTTAGAGGATGAATTTTGTGTTCATTACATTTTCAAATGAAGAATATCACCTTTTACTCTTTATAATACAAATCATTAAATAAAATTTTTATTTGTACAACTAGTTTGTAGAGAAATATGACATGTCTCACACTTTTTTTTGAAAGTATCTTGGTTAATAAAAAATCAACTTATTAATTTTTCAATTAAGCTTATTTTGTTTCACAGCAATTACCACACATTAGCACAGCATGACATAAAATGAGAGACATATTATGAGACTTTGTTTATACAATTATACATCTAACATGAACACCAGCTCAAATGAGAAAAAAGATAAAAAAAAATGATAAGACAAGACATTGCACATTTTTCTGAAAAGTATCGATATGTGTCAATATTAGATGTGCAAAGACCAAAATAAACGTTAGAACAATATTAAATTATTAATAAATCCCATTGTCTCAAAATAATATAATGAAGTGAGGTTAGTATTTTTCATTTTGGTGTAAGTGTGGGATTAGTTTTACACTTTTACTATTCTAAGAAGTTGACAGTGTCTCCATTGTTGTTTTTATTTGTATCTTGGATCAATTAAAATATATCATTTAATTAAAAATTAAAAATTAAAAACATACATTTTTATTTTTTATTATTTGGTGTAGTTCATTTGTATATAGACATATAGATTTTTTGGGAGAGAAGAATCCTTGTTAAGAAGTGTCACCTACCAAGAAAGAAATGAAGCAGAATTTATACTATTGTGGGAAATTTGTTTGTGGGGCCATGTCTATGCGGGTATCAGTTAATAGGGCCCATTGGGATTGACGTTGTGGGCATCATGGAAGAGTAAGGGCAAATGCCCACATCCACAACTATGACCCCTGACCTTAAAATCTCAATCGAAAAGCACTCTCTCAAACAACCATGGACCATAGCCAAAATTAACCTATCTCTTTATTTATCTCTCTTGAGACTAGAGAGTAGAAACAGCCACCTCTACCTTTATCTTTCTTTTACCCCTTTCTCTTTCATGTTTGGCTTGGGCAACCACCACAACAAGAAGGGGAGAAAAGAATCATGGGGTAGGACCCATTAGATGATGAAAATAGGAAAAATGTGTTCAGGGCAACAAATTAGAATTAGATGCTTATGTAAAAATATGATATATATTTTGACTATTTGAAAAAAAATATGTAAAGGAATAGAGTGCATTAATGTGTGTTTTTCTTGTTTTATTACCGATAAAAAGATGTAAATTTCTTCACGGAAATATTTACGGTTTTATATGCCAAAAGATGAATTTGGCATTACCTTATTGTTTCATCCTCATATGTCATACATTGTCTCCCCTACTTCTTGTTGCTTCTTTTTTTTTTAATCATTTGCTTTTCTCGCTTCGTTCGTTCTCATAAAAAAGATAAAAACAAAATGGTAGTATAAAAAATAATCACAGTGAAAATAAATTAATTGGTATATTTTGATTTTACTAAGAATTCTAACATTTTAACAGCTAGCTTAAACATCATAAACCCGTATATCTCTAAGTATATCTAGTTTTTTATACAAATTTCACAAAATACATAAAACAAAAGGATTTGTTGGGCAAAAATCATTATTATGACCGTCAAATATATTAAACATTATGATTTAATTTGGATATACTTTCCAAATATTTTATGTTTTCAACCAAATATAAATTATCATATCATTAAAAAATAATTGACTTTTGTGAATCTATCTGAAAAGTCATATATGCTTTAGGGAGATATTCATTCATAGATTATAATATTCTTTTATGGGCTAAATAAAATGAACATATAAGTGTATTTGACATCATGTCTAGACCTAAAACCTTAATATAAGTAAGTTTGATAGCACATTTTGATCCAAAATATTAAGTATTAGGTTTATGTGCACATTCACTTATATATTCTTCAATTCATCCACTATATACAATATGAGACATCTTCACACTTGGAATACCCAACATCTCGTTCTCAAGTGTGAAATAATCTCATTTAAGCATTAGATATCCTAGAGTTCAACTATCTATCTATTTGTATCCTTGTTGGCTTGTCTTGTAAAAGTATGTGAAAAGTCATACACGTTTTTGGGATATCTTCATTCATGAACTATAACATTCTTCTATGAACTAAATAAAAGAAACATATAAGTGAATTTGACAATACATCTTGACCTAAAACCTTCATATAAGTGAGTTTGGCACCACATCTTGATCCAAATTAAAACCTTAAGAGATTAGGTCTATATGCATATCCACTTATTTTCATTCACTTATACACAGCATGAGGCTTCTTCTACACACTTGGATACCTAACATATCGCTCTCCGGTGTGAAATTCTTCCCTTTATTAAATATCCTAGAGTTATGCTCTATATCTACTTGTACCTATATTGACTAGTCTTGTCATCAACGTAACATGTCACATTGACCTCTTGTCGGAAAGACTTTCGATACAAGAATCTCACATAGATCTATCAATCACTTTGCCCCTTCAATAAGTATCATATAAGTATGAAAAAGGATGATAAGTTCAAATAGTATATGAGTCAATACATTTTCATTACAAAATGCATCAATAATTCTAAGAATATTAAACCACTCTTATATTATATTGTAACGAACAAAAAATAATAAAAATGTATTGATTCATATACTATTTGTATTTGTTTTCCTAATATACTATACTTTGTTTAGCTCAATTACACCTGTCACCCATTTTTATTTAAAAAATCACACTTATTTCTCATAGAGGGGTAGTTAGTGTAACATATGTATAAAAATTAGGGGATTTTTGTACGCGTAAAAATGAAAGGGTGGTTTATGTAATTTTATTAAAACTCAAGGGGTGTCCTTATCTTGGTTGTGTAGCTTCTTTTCCAATAGATAATTTGGATGCTCATGATCTTGGCGATAATAGCATGCTCAGGTTGTTATGGGAGATTAAGGCTCAGCAAAAGTTCTTGCTTTTCGCTTGAAATTGTTTCTAAATAGATTGTGTCAGCAAAAGATAACATGGTCCATTGAGGTTTACAAGTTCATCCATGTGTTATGCTTTGTAATATTGATCACTTGTTTGTTGAATGTCTATTTGCATTTGTGATCTAGTCTAATCTTAACTCACTATTATAGTCAGGGTTTGTTCCAAAATAAACACAAAAGTACTGATTGGTCTTTAGATTAATGTGCATGCCTTATTTTGAAGAATCGGCCTAAATGTGTATGACGATTAACTCGTCTCTTCACCATTTGTTGGCAAAAGTATTTATGCTAAATTAATTCCAGGAATTCAATTTTTCCCGGAAACATAACCAATGATAAATTTTAATTACATTAAACAATCTAAATCATAGGATAAAATAATACTTTTTCACTCTACTTTAAACATGATGTTGCTAAACAAAAGCCAAGCTTACATCTTGAACAAGTTTGCAGCTTGAAAATTGGTAGAGCAAACAGTAAAAAGCATGTCGAGTTTTAGCTATTACCCTCATATGAGGAATTATTTTCTCACGCCTTCAACTCTAGATCTTTGAGAAGAGATGATTAAAAAGTGGGGACAAAAATTAAATATATCAAACAGTGTCTTATTCTCGGTCCCTAACCAATAAGATATTGTCACATGAATAATTTATTTTTTTCAAAAAACAAAAATAACATTATGATTAACCCACATGAAATGAGATATCATTGGGTACAAGTGATCTCTGTCCTGTTCCAAGATTAAAAGTGATCAAACTCTTACGAAAGAAATAGATTCCTCTCCAATATTGGGAATGTGAAAGAAGACAATCTTTCAAAATTATTAATTTATAAAAACGTAAAAATATAAATCATTAAATTTTTGTTATTATCATATGTCGTAATCATACATATGTACTTTTCTATCCAGTAATGGAGAGGAGTCAGACTCCTAACAAGGGACTTGCATTGTCCAGGAGAGCATATGAAAAGATGCTAAAAGTTTGTCCAATAAAATCATTTAATCTATGCATGAATTACTTACTATATCAAACATGCATGAATAGATGTATAGATGAAGTAAGGATGTGGTAATTCAATGTGCAATTGCAAGTTTCCTCCGTATAATATGTAGTAACAAATTTGCTTCACTTTCTTCGCAACGTCATCAATTTGTCAAGGAAATGTATATTTAGTTAACAAAAGTCCAAAGGTGACAGCATTAATCATTTTCATCGTGCTATAAATTCCATTACTCATATCATTATTTTTTGCTGATAGATGATGGAGCAACTACTTTTAGTTACTAACCAGCACTGATATTGGTTATGCTATTTGGTGTCCATATCTTCTTTTATTTTATTCTCATTTTTTTAAAGTAAATTTATTTTTTTATTAATAAGAGAACCGGCTTAAGCATTGAAGTGATCAACCTCCTACCTTTTAGGAATGTTTTCTGAATTCTCATTTTCCTAAGCGTATTTATGTTTTCTTTTATGGCATCTATTAATTTTTGGAGATGGAGTGGGTAAATATTTGAATATCGTATATAGGTTGGAACTTTCTATTTTAACACTTTGAGAAGAATTTTACCAAATTATTACTCTCAACCTAAAGATTGATTTCAAGACAATACGTATGATATTTTAGTCAAATACCGAATAAAGATCATATATAGTATGGGAAAAATGCTACTCTTGGGTTGGTTTTTATTCCATATTGCATATAGAAGGTAAATTCCATCTTTTAAGTCATTAAGATATGTTGCAAAAAAGGTTGGAGAGACAAACATGAATGTCCTTATGCCTTGTAATCTTATAGACAACAAGATAATATTTGACCGAAAAACTTTTTCCTTGGATGAAAAGATAGAGATGATATTCTTAAAACCTTGGTACTTAATTATTTAAAACAAAGTTTGTATGTGTGAATTTCTCTTATGAATGAGTTAGGAATACTTTGGAACGTATGAAAGATTGAGATCTTTTTGGTGGAGTGAAGTGCCATTTTTCTCCGTTTTTTTATTTTATTCAATATTGTGTTTGTTTGGTGATAGAAAAATAAGAAATAAAGAAAGCCTTGCAAGTTGCAAACGTGATCACTTGAAAAGATCTTAAAAAAACGTATAAAGGTGAAAATGTGAAACTCATTACCGCACTAAATACACATCAAGATAAATATTGACTATTGTCAAATCAATAGGATTGAGTTAGTGGTGAGGGGTTTAATTTTGGTAATCTGGTATATTCAAACGTTATTATGACCATTATAAATAAAAAATAGTGATTATTATCGTGGAATTTATGAGCTCCTTATTAATAATTTAATATGTTCTTTCTTTCTTAGTCCGTCCAATGGTTTTCCTGAACATGTAATTGCTTTGTACCAAAAAAAATTACATTATAGAAACATGGTTCCAACAATAGGTATTTGGTTTGAACTTGTGTAACCAATAATCATTAGACATGATTGCATCAAAAAACATCCACTACGCCAACCTGCATAACAATATTATGACATATCACCAATATTCAAATAATTTAGAACATAATTTTCTCTCCGTTGCATTTAAATAATAAAATTTTGAGAGCTCTAATCGCCTTTCTGTGTAATAAAAGCTCTCCTTTTTTTGGTACAAAAAAGCTCTCTTTTAGAATGCTTTAACCAATATTTATGTTTTTTATTCACTAGTGTTATGAAAACCAAACCATTCTGATTGCTGACCCCACTAAAAATGACTATGATTTGTAGTCTTAACTAATTGATAGGTTAGATTGTTTTGAATTGTAAATTTTCGATCTGACAATGTTAAACTAGGAATAAACCGTGAAGTGAGCCAGATGATTTACTTAAAAATAAACACTATTATAATATTTTATTTTAATTCGGTTCAAAAAAGATGAAGATATATTATTTCAATATAATTAAACATAATTATTAAATATTTAAAATTTTGTATTTATATATAATTATATATTTATATATAAAAATTATTAATTATATATGAAATCATCTGGTCTAATCAGACGGTTTAAATATTTAAATATGTTAAACCTAATACGAGATCTCTTTCGATTTGATGTCTGACTCAGATCTCACAACATTACTTTTCACAAAATACAACATTTCCATGATTAATTCAACCCTTTTGTTTTTCTTTTATACAACAGTGTATATGTTGATTTAAGATTAATTAAGCATCCAATTAATTAAGAAATACTTAGATATCTATCTTGTGTAAAATCTTTTGACTATCAATACCAGTTAATTGAACTTACCACAATCCCGTCTTAAACAAGAGGTCCAAGAAACAATGTATAACATAATAATATGGTGCACCATAGTTTTCTTTGCAAATACTGAAATCATTTTTCAGAAAGTTGTCAAACTATGGTTTTACCTTTGCTCGTTAATTAGTAAAGAAAGAAGGGGCAAAACTAGATGACAAAATTAAAACAGTAAACACGAGTTGTTAAAGTGAAGAGATATGTGTAATGTAAGTGACTAATATTTTTAATTAATGTATCATTTTGAAGAAGATTATATGACTCTGCCGCCAGCACTAATTCCACTTTCGACAACGGAAAAATATTATTACTCCAATTGACAAATTGAAACCTTTGTTGTTATGGTAGTTAGTAATGTGACACAATGCCCAAATGAAAGTGAAAGAGTGACAATGAGAGAGATTGAAAGTGAGTTTGTTAGAGTTTCTTCCAAACATTTATCGTATACCTATAAAACGAATTAAACACTAACATGAATCTAGAAAATATCAAATACTCGAAAGCTATGTTATTTGCATGCCACTACAATATTGTTTGAGACATTGGGAGTAAACGATTCTACGTAAACATTTTTATAAATTAGAAATTTTGGATTCCCAGAAACTTTTATTTTTCTTTGCTACTTTTATCATGTATTTTTTATAAGTACCTTGGTTCTTCTTTTACTGGTATTTCTTTTACCTTTCAGAAAGAAAAAAAGAAAATTGGGATTCCCATTAAAATTTTATTTAGTAGGGATTGATTTTGTAAAATCCTTACCAAAGAGTAAATGCTATCATGTCTGGGTTGTTGGAAATATGAAGATCTCTAAGTAATTTTTTTTTTCCTTTTCTTAAAAAACTATTTTCATAAAAGATGGTCACAAAATGGATTAGTTCTTTATCCAAAAAGGTGAAAAAATATATTTGATAGTATCAAAAAATTATGTTGGGTTTTGTAGGTAAGAAACATTTTCCTTTGCTTTGTATAAAACAAATTGTTTTTACATTATTTAATAAGGAAGAATCGACAACCAATTTTCCTTTACGTGGTGAACAAACACCTTTATTAGTAAATACTTTACTATGCTGGCAAAAAAGAACATTTTAAGTAACTATAAATAAAGATTTCTTTCTCAATCAATTCTATATATATGATTACCATAACGAAGGGAATTCCGCTCCCATTTTATAGAAAGGATATTTTCATAAGGAAAGTAAACAAAAAAAATATTTGTTATAGAAAGAGCTCTTACTAGTGTAAAGCTTGGATGGATTCTAAAATGTTGTATATATTTAAAAGTCAAAATTTATTCATAAGAGTAATACTTGTTTTACTCTTGTTGAAAGGGATAAACATCTTTTTAAAGGGGTTAGTTTTTACTTATGAGGAATGTCCTTAATTAACAAAAAAAAAATCATTTTTTAGAAAACAAACGGACCTCATTTCTCAAATCTCGTTGGAAATAATGGAAATGGGTGGTATTTAAGTATTTTTGCATGGGAAGCAAGTCAAGCAACATTACATTTTGGTGTTTCTTTTATGGTTGGGAAGGTTATACTCGAGGTGGGACGTCAACATATATAGTCATAGAGTCAAAGAAAGGTTCACTTTGGAGATAAAGTTGAATGCAAATACCTTAATAGTATATCTTATTAGACACTCAAATAGAAAATGTACCAAAAAAATAGAATATCTACCTAGTATTAGCGGTGAGTATGAGTCAGGTTGAAATGTGTCAATGTTTATCTCTTACTTAACTCTTAATGTTGGTTGGATCATTTTTTGAATCTAGTTTCGGCCCTAGATCTGAAGCTAAACCAATCATAGACTTAACTAAATAATGACTGGGTCTAATTTTTGAATCTGAATTGATCGTAGACTCAATGAAACCCAACGCTAATCGGCCCCGATCATAATCAAATCGTACTGCGTGAGCAGATAAAGTTGGGTCATGCTCACCCCTAGATAGTATCACACTATCCCTAATTACAGCACCTAGTAATGTGTATATTACTGTTGCACTAAATAATTAGAGAATCTACGGTTCTTTAATATACTTTTCAGCGATGTGTATATGCCTAGCGTGAATATTAATTTACTACTTCAATTTAATATAGAGAGAAAAATATATACACTCACAATGTATATGAGTTTTATACATTGTTATTATATCATCAACCATTTGTATTTAATTATTATTTATTCTTCAAAAAATAATTCAAATGTATAGTAGATTATATAATAATTGAGAATAAAGTATTTCCTCATATCATGAGATAACTTATCTCTTAAAATCAGAAAAAATATAACATATGTACTATTTTGTGCAGTTTTAAAAATATTTTTATAAAAATTATTAAACAAAACACATGTTATGATTTTAATTACTACATGAAATACTTTATTCTCATAATAATTATATTTAATCTTTACAGCAATAGTGTGAAAGGTGTTATACTCATTAATATTATATTTTTCAGAAAAAAAATGATGGTGAAAGTGATTTGAACCACGTGAAAGGCGAGATTCCTTCTCAATAATGTATTGAGAAAAACGAGTTTTATTAACTTTCTTTAATTTTTAAAAACAGATGTATCTTCCGCTCTATAGATAATGAATGAGAAAAAGATGTATGTATTTTATACACTATTAGTTTATATTTACAATTCATTTTTAATTATTATTGATTCTTAAAAATGTAATACAAATAAAATATAAATATATATTGATTATATATAAACTTTTATATTGAAAATGTATAAATATTATACTTACAATGAATTAATCTCTTTCGAAATATGTATTTAAGATTATTCTCATAAATCATACATTTAACTATTGATCTAATACAATAATAAGAATCTAGAAAGATTTTATATTATTATATCAACACTTCTTATTAACTTTCTTTAATTTTGCTTCTGCCAATCCCACATTTGCGTAATTTATTATCCATAACTATTTGGTTATTGGAGGGTGGGAACTGTATTTTTGCTCCAATATGTGAGTTTCAATTTAACATGTGGGTATTTGAGTTTTATTGTGTACGTAAATAAGTGTAATATTATGTGATGATAGTATATACATTTATACACAGTCAATATATTATTCATCATTCATTTGAATTTTTTTTAAAAGTTAATAATAATTAAAATGATGGTGAAGAGGGCGGTCGTAAGGAATGGAGTGCATGAGGTTGTGGGTTCGAGTCCCACCATCAACAAAAATGGGAGTTATAAGGGTGGTTTGATGGTAGGGTGTAGGAGGTTGAGGGTGGAGTCTCACCACAACAAAATACTAACATATTAACAACTAACATACTAATAATTGCCGATAAAAAAAAAATAATTAAAATTAATAGCGAACAATAGCAATAGTTTATGAAAATTATATGTGTATACATTTTTTTCCTTAGTATAAAGATTTCTCCTTAATGTTCTTCCAATTAAATAGCGGCAACTTGACCTCGCCATAAATGGGTATGGCAATTGAATACATTTACTGATTTACAGATTGTTTTCCAATAAAAGTAGTGGCAAGATGATGTTTCCAATAAATGTTTTCCTTTTCGAATAAATATTATTGATACAAACTTTTAGACTTAGGATCCTCAATAGTAATAAAGGGATAATTAGCTAAAAATTAACATGAAAAAATAGAATAATATATTATTTTTATCATTTATAATATTTTTATTATTTAAATATTATAACATTTTTATCTTTAAATATAAATGGAAAATCAAAAACTTACCTCCTCTTTATGGAAGAGGATCTTATTCCAAACTTTTTGCATGACTTTTGACTTTCATATTAAACTATTAAAACATTAGTTTCTAAGATTGTATTTGGAAGCATAAAATAAATATTGCTGAGTTGCTAATACGGGGAAGTGAAATCATAACTTAAGATGGTGAAGGGGGTTGATCAATATTTATGTGGGAGAAGGAATTGAAGGATCTTTGTTGGGTTTATTGAATAATGTAGATATCACATCCAAAACTAGATAGATGGGTCCTGGACGGTAGAAATTTCAAAATCTATGTGGTTAAGAAAGCCTACACAATATAGTGATATACTCCTTCAAATTTAATCTATTGTCCTTATCCTCTCTTCAATATTTTTCTTTGCCTATAAAAATTATATATTGTCCCAAGAAACATAAACACGACAAATCAATGCCATATTTTATAATACACCAAGCTATCCAACTTCTTGGGGAAGGCTGCGGTATTATTTCAAATTAATTAAATTAAATAAATGCTTGCAAAACAAAAGCTTCTCATGGAATCATACATGAATAAGAGCAGTCCAAAGTAGACTAAATAGAAAACTCATAGTTTTGAATGCCTCCTTAGCCCGATTTTTCGTTTTTCTTTCAAATGTATCAAAACTTTCAAATATATCAAAAGTTAAACACACAAAAATAATTTAAGAAGCTACGTGGGACAACCAAATTTGAAGGAGCTCTATCTCAATTGGCCTAAGAGATATGCCACCAACATTAATATATCTTGGAAGACAAAATATTAAGATAAGTATGAGGGGGGAAATTATGCAGTCACATTTTATAAGTTTATATATTATTATCGTATCATTTATTATTCATATTTAAATATTATTGACTCTTCAAAAAAAATAACTTAAATAAATTGTGAATAATATGATAATTGTATACAAATCTTTACATTAACAGTGTATATAAATATTACACTCAAGACTTATTGAATGGATCAGCCTTGTGCATGTGCACTAAGTGCGCTGCACATAGCTCATAGTTAATAGGGGTCCAATTTTTTATTTAAACCTAATTTTTGTTCGTATACAAAATCTCACTCATTCAAAACATTTCTAGTCTTATATTTATTACTTGTTAAATTATTGTTTAATATTTTGTTAATTATTATATTATATGATGTTCGACCAGACTGCGACCTGGGAGCCTCCAACTATCAGGGAGTTCCATTGTTACATGAGTATGTAAGAGTGAAGAGTCACAAGTGAGACATCATGTCTTGACCAAAAACCTTAAGGCATTAGTTTCATGGGTCTTTCCTTGTTATAAACTCTTTCCTTCCTCCCCGCATATCCAATGTGAGACTTCACACTTGAATAAACCCAATAATCTTCCCCTCAAGTGTGAGTACCACACACTTTTCCGGTCCGCTCCCCCTTAAGTCTACCATGTCTCAGCCGAACCATCGGCTCTGATACCACTTGTTGGACCAGACTGCGACCTAAGAGCCTCCAACCACCGGGGAGTTCCATTGTTACATGAATATGGGAAGAGTGAAGAGTCACAAGTGAGACACCACGTCTTGAACCAAAGCCTTACTCCAGTAATTGGAGGCTCACCGACAGCAGTCTGGTCCAACATAGGATCATAATTAATGTAAAATTAAATTGATGGTTCGCCCTAAGTAAACCAAATATGAGAACATTCAAGATTCATTAAAAATGTAACAAAAAAATAAATATGTTAAACTTAAGTTCCCAACAAGTAACAATACTAAATGAGAAGAAAACAAAAAATATCGTATATCCTCACAATTTCCATGAGAATTTTTTAAAAGTTAGATAAGTAAATTCCTTTTTATAAATAATAAAATATTTATTTCTTCATCTTAATTTGCTTTGAATTCTGATTTTCATTGAAATTTCCACGTGTAAATTTCATTTATTTTTTTATCATAAATAAAGACCCTCATTTTTTTCCTCGAATGAAATGTTAGGACGGACAGGAACAACATTGTGAATCACGGTTATTGTTGAATTGCCACTGTATAAAGGTCTTGATGGATTTAACCTATAGGTCTAGTTGTCCTGTTCCTCCCGGGCATTGCCCACTCACTATAAAGGCCCAATAATCAGTATAAAGGTTTACTAAATACTAACTTATAAGTCCTTTTTTATTTGGTAATTACTTACAAGTCCCTTTCTTACTTCATAACTGAGTTTGGTGATGGTGGATGATGTATCCTTAACGTGAGATTCTTTAATATATTATCTTACCATATTTTTTAGGACTACAGAAAATATGTTAATATATTATTATACTTTTTATCAGCAAAAGAAATAGTATGCTTTTTAAATTTTAACGAGATAAATAAATTGCGGATAGTGTTATTATATGTGTTGCCTTGGCACATTCTTCAATGCAGATTTTTATTTTGTTTTTACCTAATATCTTAGCAAAAGTGACAAGCTAGGTTCCTTTTGATAACCTCGTAAAGAAGAGCTTAACTTATCCAAAATGTTAGTTGATAGGATAATGGTTAATGGTTACCCAAATCTTATAAATATTATATTTAGCCATTTCATATTTCATAATTGATGTTGAATGCGCATATTTCCACCTAATTGCTAACCTGTAAATTAGGTGAATTATATAAAACATTTTTAGACTTGTGTGTTGGGTGGTTCATTGGAATCCCAACTGGGTGGGTCGGGACCGAGTTTGCACATGCTCAAACCTGAACACGAAATTCAAAACCTAAACCCGAATTCAATGGGGTTGAAAATAAAGATATCATTTCCGAACCCGAAAAAAAACCTAAAAATTATATATGTACCAAGGAAAGTATGTTATCATTTTCGTTTCATTTTTCTCTAACATTTCTATTTTCTCTTGTATTATTTCATTTCTTTTATGTTTGAAGATCCAATACTATGTAAAGTAAAATTACAAATTAAAAACAATGGGCACATGATAGAAATTTTAATTTTAAATTGAATTACATTACTTCGGGGCATGTTCACGTTAGGGTATTTGCTCTACTAAACTTAAACCCGAAAATTAAATCCGGGTAAAACCTGAACCCAATCACATAGGGTTTTCCTCATTAATATCAGGTTCGGTTCGGGTGGATACCCACATATTCGATTTTCGTTGTCATCCATAGTGGTTCATAAAATTGAATTTTTAAATATCATAAATATAAAATCCAAAAAATTAAAAAAATACTAACTGTCATATTTATGGTAACAGAATAAAATGAAAATATTTTTTTTTTCAAATATAGAATTATAACCAGTTAGTAGTGTATGCACTCCTTCCATATAGTATTGTCAATTAGGATCGTCCTACCTATCTTATATGAGCCTATAAAATGTGTGCCTAAATTACATATGTATATATATATATCATACAAAATATAAATGCATATATATGATAAGAAAATGACAATATTTCTTTATATTTAATATACAAATAGAACACATTTTTTACATTTAACAAAATGCATTATATTTACACATTTGATGTTTATTATTTTCTCTAATAAAATCCACAACCAATCCATTTGACCCATTTGAAATGTCCACATATGAAAATGGCATGTTGGACGAAGATTTTAGAAATGATAAAGGTAAGATAAAGAAATGTGATGAAAAAACATAAACATAGACAAATATTGGTAGGCATAGTTGAACTGTATTTTTAAATGTGAATGGCTATAGAGAACACCAATGTGTAACCGGAGGTTAATATAAAGGATATTCATAACCTTTCTAGTATCATATATATCTGAATTGATAGAGTATTACCTTATCCAAGATTTAGTTAGTGTTGTTTATCTTATTAGTTATTATTTGGATCATTATTATCTTATCGTTTGTAATAATTTTTACCAATATAATAAATTAGTAAACTAACTCATATTTGAGTTTGACCGATCTTTTATCACCCTAGATTTCTACAACTAGCACCTACAATATATTATTTTCACCCTTCGTTTTACAAACTTGTCCAAAGGTATCTTACTATGAGTATATATGTTTATTAAGGTTGAAATAAATAAAACTAACTCAGTATTAATTTAAAACTCGATTCGCTATTTTGCTCGACAAATTTGGTTCATGAACCAAATTTCATCTAAAAATTGAGTTCGTTAAATAAACAAGTCAAACTTGAGATAAACACAGTTCGACTACCATTAAAATGTGTCATTCCTTTTTTTTCTCTTTCTCTTAGGCGTGTAGAATTGAGGAGCATGAATGATTTCAATGCAATTAAATGTGGGGAAACAACTGTTTACTTTTTTACAAAACGGAATAATATGCATTTATATTGAAAATGAAAATTATGGATTTAATTCAAAATAGAAATATGATACTTTAACATATACATCAACTAGTAAGTTACCCGTACATCAGCACGGGGCAATACTTCTTTGCTGCAAGATTAATAACACATATTACATATACATTTATATGGGTAAGAAACACATGTCACTAGTGCATTTGTATTGTTAAGAACACACATGTGACCCGTACATTCGCATGGCTAAAAACACACATGTTATCTAATGAAATAGATAACATGTGACCCGTACATTCACATTACTAAGAAAAACATGTTACTCATGCATTCGCATAGTTAAAACACATATTACTCATACATTTACATTATTAAGAATACACATCTTACCTATATATTTGCATGTTCGAACACATAAAGAAAATAAATGACAATTTTTAATTTGAATTTTCTAATGAAATAGCAAACTGAAAGTCTGAAACACGATACCATATTATTTTTATTAAAATAAATATTTTAAAATTTATAGAAAATGAAATGATTTTTTCAATTTTAAATACGATTTTTTTAATGAAAAAATGGAAATCAAATCGTTATACTATATGAGTTTTTTTTTATGAATATATTTAAAAGTTATAAAAAACTTCAATTTGAAAATTGATTTTTTTTAATTATAATATGAGAGAATTTAAAATTCAAAGAATCTGAAATATTAAAATTCAGTGGGGAAAGTATCACAAAACTTTGATGAGGTGAAAAATACAATTATTCTTATATTAATGGTAAACATATACATAGATTAATGTAAAAAAATTGTTTGGATGTGAAAAATGATTTCAATCTATTGCATTTTAACATAACAAAAACCAAACGTTAATTAGTATTAAATTATTAACATATAAAATATATAAAAAGTAAGGATAATGTGGGAAGGTACATAGTAATAACATAGAATATTTTAGGAGAGAAAAAATGTGAGAAGGAAGTGACATGTAGCATGAAGGGGAAAATGTGAGGAGGATGTAACATGTGGCATGAAGGGAAAAAATGTGAGGAGAATATGACATAAATAAGTTTTTTTATTATATTGTTAATAAAATACTTTAATATTTTGATTGTCAAAAGCCTATTACTCCTAGAGCAAATTAAAAATATATAGTGTAAAAGACTAAATAAGAATATAAAAATTACTCCATCAACAATTAAAGACTGTGTTGACTTTATGTAGAAGTATAGATACTCTATCATTATTAATAGTGTAATAGTATAAAAAAATGTTTCATTCTTACTTTATTTCTCTTTCTCTTAGACATGTAGAATGAAGGAGCATGAATGATTTCAAGACACAACTGTTTAATTTGAACAACACATTTCCTTCTCTCTCACAATAGATATTAAAAGGTCGCAAAATATCTTCAACATCCACAAATAATATGTATATTTGGGCTATGCTCCGTTTTTATTTACAAAAATGTGTATGATTCATATATTGAATTTCTCCCTACGTTGTATTGTTAAAATTATCAGACCAAATACTTTGTATAATGTCATGTTAATGTACATGTTCATGGAGCAATTAGTATTATTTTTGCAATTATAATGTTAAGTTGAAACTTGAAAATGTAAATTAAAATAAACTTTAGTTCCCACATGTGTTGAATTGATATCGTTATCAACAATCATAATCCTACCAAACCATTTAGGCGGAGCTCAAATGACCACAGAAAAATGCAAATTTGAGGTTAACATTTTAAATTCACTTTTATTCTTAAAATATTACAAAGCAAGCTAATCTTATTAAACAAGATAGAATGTTACAATTTTATAACATCCAACTATCAATTAAAAAAAGGAAATAATAGAAAGAAGGTCATTTTCACATGCATGTGTTACCCAACTTGTTATTTTTGCTTTGATTATATTCAAAACCATCAAATAACTGTTGGACGAGTCCTTTTAATTATTTCTGAATTGTCGATATCAATAAAATAGGTAGCATATTGTGTGAAACTATTTTCTTAATATATAATCCTCAAACCAATTAGGTTTGAGAATATAGGGTGTGAAACTGATATATCAACAAAATACCCCACAAGCAAATATCACGACTATTCATTGATTCTCTTTTTAATGATTTGTATTTACCAGTTGCTACTACAGATGTAGTACATTAATATTTTTCGAAAACTTTCGGATAATGAATAAAAAATAATTAGTAATCTCTTCTAAAACTTTTAGAATGTAATATCTATATACTTTTAATATAGATTTATACATAGTCACTACATCATCTACTATTCATTTAAATTATTTTTATTAAATATTCAATGATGATTAAATATGAATGATGGATAATATACTAATAGTGTATAGAACTTATATACTGGATAAAAAAAATTCTCAAACATTAGTGTCCAATGTTATACAAAGAGTTTAAAAGAAAAAATTAATATAATATTGAATACAAATTAATTGAAATATTCATATTAATTTTTTATATATTTCAATAATTAATGGAATTCAATCTTAATTCCAATAAGTTGAGAATTGTTTCCGAAAAGAAAGTATTAAAAATCAATTAGTAAGTGAAATTGAAGAATTGAGAATGTATTTGTTTCCTCTAAATTTCAAATGTGTGTATGTGGTTCATTAAAAAGTGAAAACAATTGTAAGGCAAGTTAAAAATAATTATTAAATCATGTGGGAAAACGTGTTTAAATAAAGATAAATTTGTAAAATATATATACAATTTATATAAATTTTATAAAACATCCAAATATATGGAATTTGATAAGAAAAAAAATTATGTTTCTCTTCTTTCTTTAAAAAACACTCTTCTTCTCTTTTGATGTCCTGCTTTCTCAATCTTTTGATGTCCTGCTTTCTCAAACAGTGGTCCTGCATGTGCATCTGTCTCTTTCTCATGGTCCTAATGTCAACATTTTCTAATATTACTAGTAAGATACACATGAGTACTAGACAATTTACTTTTCCAAATGATTAAGATCAATAATATTTTAAAATAACTATCTATCAATATATATAAGAAGGTAAGTGTTAATAACTATCTATCTCCTCAATATTTTCACTTTTCAATTATAGTAGTTTAGAAATTTTCAAAAAATAAGTCGGTAATTATGTTTACATGGTCCTGCATGTATTCAATGGCAAATTGTTTTTTTCTTTTTTTAATTTATCAACTATAGTGATTTGAAATCCTGAAAACAAAACAAAAAAAACTTCTAAATTCAGCTATGTTCACATTGTATCTCATGTTAGAATATGTTCGTGTGAAATATAAAAAACATCTAAGTCTTACATAGAAGAGTTTTGAAAAACAACTCTCAATTCCTACATTGGAGAGATGAAGAACATGGAAAAAATCTCATGTTATAAATAAAGAATTTCTCCCCTCATTATAACTTGTCCCAAGTTGAATGCGTTTTCATTCAACTTTTTCTTTCCGTGGTACTAAGAATTGGCACAAACAGCCAAATTGTGGGAATTTCGAGAACTGACACTGACAGTCAGTATTGAAGGAAAAGAATTGGCATGGGTAGCCAAATTGTGGGCATTTTGAGAACTGACACTGATAGTCAGTATCGTCGGAAGAGAATTGACACGGGTAGCCATATTGTGAGTATTTAGAGAATTGACACGGGTAGTCATATTGTGGGTATTTAGAGAATTGGCACAAGTAGCCATATTGTGGGTATTTTGAGAATTGACATTGTTAGCCATATTGTGGGAATTTCGAGAATTGGCATTGGTAGCTATATTGTGGTGGGTGTATTCGAGATCGGTTCTTATAGTGCAGTAAGAATTCGATAACAAAGATCTGAGCTATTTTATCCTGGAGACGGCGTGGTTGATAGTCTTCTTGCACATTTTGGGCAGTGCCACGAAACGTCTTAAAGAGAACGACCTGGTCGTGACTCAGCCAATAAGTATTATTTCGTGCCATTTATAATTGTTGCAAGCTACGGTAACAACAATTTTAAGACGTTTCTACTGCAATGACATTCGTAGATAATATTACTGGACCGAACAACTATGACCTGAACAAATCATTTCGGTCTGATAGGAAAAATTTCAAACGTTAGCAACATAAGATGAAAGTTTTTCTCATTATGAGATAAGTTGCACACGTTTTGAAAATCAATGTCCTAATGCTGCTGAAGAAAGCTAGAAAAAAGAAGAAGGATAAACTAGCTATTAATATAACTCTCTGGAATGAAAATGATTACTTTTATGAATTTCATTCTGAATGAGTTATCAGATGATCTCTGTAATTATTACAACTCATATATGTGTGCCAAATTAATTTGGTATGCACTTGAGAAATAAAGAAATATGATACCGAGGAAGTTAAGATAAATATATATATATATATGATGTTACCACTACCTCAAGTATCATATGACTACTGATGATAAATCAACAGAGTCTCAGTCCAATGAGATAAAGAGAATTGTTCATGAAATTATTTATGAAGGTATGCCCCTAGAGTTTTAAACTCACAAATAAAGCCTATGAATGTGTATTCATTGGGTATGATATAAACAGTATTGTGTATAACTATTACGACCTTAAACAAAATGATCATTGAGTCTAATGATATTGACTTTAATGAGGAGAAATTCCTTTTTAAATTGAGGAATAGTGGGAGCACATCAACTAGTCACATACTTGTGATTAGAGATAATGATAGAAAATGAAAGAAATAAAACCTAGAAGAAGTAAGAGGGCAATAATTGTTAGAGAGCACATACCTGATTATATGGTCTATATATTGGAGGATAATCCATCAACTCTCCAAGAAGTTTTGATTTCTTTGGACGTTGATTTGTGGCGAGAAACCATAAATGATGAGATGAAATATCTAGAGTCGAACAAGAAATAGACTATGTTATCTCAATCTACTATGGAAGTTGAGATGATAGCATTAGCAACAGCTAATGAAGAAACAAGTTAGTTGAGAAGTTCGCTTGCAGAGATTCCCCTATGGGAAAAACATATATCAGTTGTGTTGTTCCATTGTGATAGTATCGCGGCTATTGCAAAATAAAATTGAGAACTGCTTTTATAACGGTAAGAAACGACAAATACGTCGTAAGCACAACACCATTAGAGAGTTACTCTCTACATGAGCTGTTAGAGTGGATCATGTACGCACTGAGAATAAATTAGCAGATCCTTTGACGAAAGGACAAGCTAGAGAAAAAGTCCATAATACTTCTAAGA
Organism: Lupinus angustifolius; assembly: GCF_001865875.1. Lineage (NCBI taxonomy): Eukaryota > Viridiplantae > Streptophyta > Magnoliopsida > Fabales > Fabaceae > Lupinus > Lupinus angustifolius. The sequence continues at coordinate 17,088,538 of NC_032017.1, forward strand.
GTATGAGACTATTGCCCTTAGAACGAGGATCACTCATGATGGTAACCCGACCTAACTGACTAGAGATCCCGAGAAATAGGTTCAACGGGTAATAACAAGTTGTGAAGTGATATGGGAATGAACATGCTATAAAATTATGAGAAGCATGATTCCTGCAGCATATGTAAGGATGAGTTAAACTCTTAATGAGATCTATACTCCAATTGGAGTGGAGTACATAGGCTACATGGGTACTTTTGATAGACTCACCTATGTGAATGTGGAAGTGGGGGCCGTTTTCTATGAAATTTTGGGGCATAAATTTTTAGAGCGTTCACTATACTGGGATAGACGTGCATGACCTTTAACGCACAAGCTTTATAGAATACACATTTGAAAAGGTCGTGTGTGGTTTTATGCTGGAGATAGAGTTCAACACTACGAGTTACTCTAGTAAAATCTAGATCTTACTCACTATGCAAAGGTTCAAGTCGCATGACACCTTTGTTTACGCACAATCTTATTGAGACCACAAAAATTCTCGGAAATTGTTTTTTAATTTCAAGTGGGGGATTGTTGGAACATGGTGGTGTGAAATACAAAAAACACTCAAGTCCCACATAGAAGAGTTTTGAAAAAATAACTCCCAAATCCCATATTGGAGAGATGAGGAACATAGAAAAAATCTCATGTTATAAATAAAGGTTTTCTTCTCTCATTATAACTTGCGCCAAGTTGAATGCATTTTTATTCAACTTTTTCTTTCTCCCTCATATTTTCTGCCGATGCATTTCTGGCAAACTTCTCCCCCTTTCTTTCTGTGGCACTAAGAATTGGCACATGCAACCAAATTGTGGGAATTTCGAGAATTGACACTAGTAGTCAATATTGAGGGAAAAGAATTGGCACGGGTAGCCAAATTGTGGGAATTTCGAGAACTGACACTGATAGTTAGTATCGTGGGAAGAGAATTGGCACATGTAGCCATATTGTGGGTATTTAGAGAATTGGCATGGGTAGCCATATTGTGAGTATTTCGAGAACTGACACTTTTAGCCATATTGTGGGAATTTCGAGAATTGACACTGATAGCCATATTGTGGTGAGTGTATTCGAGATTGGTTCTTACAATGCAGTAAGAATTCGATAACAGAGATCTGAGTTGTTTTATCTTGGGGACGGCGTGGTTGATAGTCTGCTTGCACATTTTGGACAATGCTACAAAACGTCTTAAAGAGGGCGACCTTGTCTTGACTCAGCGAATAAGTATTATTTCATGTCATTTATAATTGTTGCAAGCTAAGGTAACAACACACCCTTTTGACGGCAAAAAGAGTAACCCCACTTTGTACTTACTTTCAAAAATAGGTTGCCTATTGAGCTCAAACAACTAGAACAATATTACTCATAGAATTATTGTTGATGATAATGAGATACTAAGTGTATTTTTATTTGTTTATGTATACATTGACAGTGCATAGTCAATGCATAATTAGTGTATCATTCACTTTTGATTTGAATTAATTTAATGGTTGAAAATGAATAATAGACAATATAGTGAAAATATAAAAAATTGACACACTATTAATGTATACATATTTTTCCTTTTTTTATTAAAATGTGTGTGCATAAATAAAGTAGAAAATAAGTTAAAAGAGACTATAAAATATCAAATTTGATGTTATATATGTTCAAATATTAGTGTAAAAGTAATAAAAAATGCAGAATTTTTAGCCTTATTTTTTGTGAGAATAAAAGTTTGTTTGCAAATTGGGTTTTGGAGAAAAGAGAATAAAAGTTTGTTTATTAATTAAGTTTTGGAGAAAAAATTATTAGATATATTTGTGAATGACTCTGAAGTCTTTCATTTTCATTCCTTATTCTCTAAAACTAACCTAACAATGCACAATCAGTGCATAGTCACTGCATAGTCAACACATAGTCAGTGCATTGTTCATTTTTCATTTGGATTAATGTAATGGTTGAAAATGAATGATGAATGATAAAATGACAATATAAAAAACTCTTACATTATCAGTGTATACAGATTTTTCTCCTTAAATAAACTAGAAAATAAGTTAGTGCATAGTCAATACACATTAGTGTATAGTTAGTGCATAGTCAGTGCACAGTCAATACAAAGTTAATGTATCATTCACTTTTCATTTGGATTAATTTAATGATTAAAAATGAATGATGAATGATACAATGACAATATAAAAAACTTACACTATCAGTATATACATATTTTTTCTTTAAGTAAACTAGAAAATAAGTTAAAAGAGACTATACAATATCAAATTTGATGTTATATATGTTCAAATATTAGTGTAAAAGTATTAGAAAATGCAAAACTTTTAGCCTTATTTTTGTTGAAAATAAAAGTTTGTTTGTAAATTGTGTTTTAGAGAAAAAGATAATAAAAGTTTGTTTACGAATTAGGTTTTGGAGAAAAAAATTATTAAATATTTTTGTGAATGACTCGGAAGTCTTTTATTTTCATTCCTTATTCTCTAAAACTAACCTAACAATGCACAATCAGTGCATAGTCAACACATAGTCAGTGCATTGTTCACCTTTCATTTGGATTAATGTAATGGTTGAAAGTGAATGATGAATGATAAAATGACAATATAAAAAACTCTTAGATTATCAGTGTATACATATTTTTTTCCTTAAATAAACTAGAAAATAAGTTAAAAGAGACTATATAATATCAAATTTTATATTATATATGTTCAAATGTTAGTGTAAAAATAATAAAAAATGCAAAACTTTTAGCCTTATTTTTGCTGAAAATAAAAGTTTGTTTGCGAATTGGGTTTTGGAGAAAAAATCATTAAATCTTTCATTTTCATTCTTTATTCTCTAAAACTAACATAACAAAACTCCTATAATGTTATAGACAAGTAGGGATGGCAAAAAAAACCGTACACGTGGATACCCGAGGGTAAAACCCGTACGGGCACGACTACGGGTCACAAATGGGTACCCGCAGATATTATAAACGAGTTTTTAAAAATACCCGTAGTACATACAGGTGGGTACGGGTATTATGGTACTCGTGCCCGCGGGTACCCGTTATTTACATGATTAATATATTATATTTAATTAAAATAAAAATTACATTATTCTAACATTCATTGCATTACGTATATTTTTTCCTTTTACTTTAACTACATATTTTATTGAGTTTGGTGGTGAAACATCCTATAAATATTATTACATGTGTAGAGAAGAACAAAGAAGTAGAACAAGCTTTACTGAAGACTTGTATTGATAAAGTACAAAATTATAATTGAAGTATAGAAACAAAATAAAGTGTAGAATGCAAGACATAATTTAGTAAATCCTTCTACCCTGTGACAACAGTCACACCCGTTAGTTCCCGATAAGATGATCTAGTCATAAATCCCTCTGCCTTCATATGCTTTTTTCTAGCTCGTAACCACACACTCACCCATAACTCCCCTCAACTTTACAACTCCCTTAACCGACTGAAACTCTTCTTTCCATTCTCTAAAATGCCCTTTCAATTATTGGCCTACCAATACCCTCCTCAACGAGTAACACCTTGTCCTCAAGGTGAAAATTAAGAAAAGTCACTTGGATGAGATCATAATCTTCTCATGTACTGTCATGTTCTTGAAGGTTAGCCCACTTAATCAACACTTCAGTTTTACCATTTAACAATTTCCGATTAGCCATCACCCTTTCAGGCACTACCTATCAATACCCCACCGACATTTGCTGACAAGGAATATTAGTAGGAGTAATATGTTTGAGTTGTGACACGTGAAAAATAGGATGCACTCTTAAGTAGTCCGACAATTGCAAATTGTATACCACAGCTCCCACCCTTTCCATTATAGTGAAGAGACCATAAAAACGAGGACTTAGCTTTTTGTTGACCTTCTTGGTTAATGATCCAAGTTTGTAAGGTTGAGCCTTCAAGTACACCTTGTCCCCGACTATAAATTCAACCTCCCTCATTTTTTATCACTTTGATCACAAATGCGTTGTTGAGCTTTGGTTCGATTTTCCTTAAGATCTTCAAGAATGTTGTTCTTTTCGGTTAATAATGGGCCCACAATAGCTACTATTGTACTCTCACTACAAAATGGAATTATCAATGGGGGGTCTCTACCTACAATGCCTTAAATGAACACATGTTAATGGAAGAATTATATGAACAGTTGAACCACAACTTTGCCCAGGCTAACCACTTTACCCACTACTTTGGGTGCTTATAACAAAGCACCTTAAGTATGTCTCCATGGTTATGTTAATGACTTATGTCTGACCATTCGTTTAAGGATGGTAAGCGGAGCTAAAATGTAGCTTGGTTTATGTTAAAAGAAACAATTCTTTCCAAAACAGACTGATAAAACTCTTATCACGGTCAGACACTATAGAACTAGGAAAACCGTGTAATCTAATTACCTCATTAACAAACGCTTCAACAACTTCCTTGGATGAATAAGGGTGAGGCAAAGGAATGAAATGTCCAAACTTACTCAGGCGATTGACTACAACCATAATTGTGTCTGTTGCTTTAGCCTTAGGTAATCCCCCAATGAAATCCACCAAGACATCTTCCCATACATAATTGGGAATAGGAAGCGGCTAGATTAAACCCACTGACTTCAAGGCTTGATACTTGTTTTGTTGACAAATCGCACATTCCGCCATAAACTTTTCAATGTCCTGTCACATTCCTTTCCAATGAAAAACCCATAGCTACTCGTTTATAGGTCCTGGTTACTCCGGAATGTCCTCCCCACAGTGAGGCATGAACATTTTCTAACAACAGGGGAATGTGTGTGGACTTAGAGGGAAAAACTAAACGACCCTTAAACCATAAACTACCTTTAGAAAAAGAATACATGGGATGAGACTTCGGGTCTTGAACCACTTCTTGAATGAGTCTAGTCAACTTGTCATTTGATAACACTTTGTCGGCCAGTTCCACTAAATTGACATTATTAACCATGGAAATCAATTTGTATTCCATAACTTGAACAATGCATCTACGACCTGATTTTCCGAACCCGGTTTGTAGTGGATTTAAAAATCAAACCCCAACATCTTTGTGACCCATTTCAATTGACCACCCGCCAAAACCTATTGTTCTAATAGGAACTTAAGACTTTTTTGATGAATCCTGATAATAAAATGATATCCCAAAAAATATTAACGCCACCAACTCCCTTTCATAAACTGATTTATTTTTGCCCTCTCGGACAAATCCCAATGCATCAATCTCGATCTCAAAGGGTAGACTAAAATTCATTAAAGCTAGGATGAGTAGCTCTCACATGGCATTTTTTAACTTCTCAAATGCACCTTAAGCCTTTTTTGACCACTAAAACTTGTTCTTCTTCAAAAGTTGTGTCAACGACCTAACCATAACCCCATAATCTTTCACAAATCGGCGGTAATATTCCATGAGATCCAAAAACCCTCTCAATCCCCGAATGTCTCTAGGAGAAGGCCATTGTTTTATTGCTGAAATTTTGTCTTGGTTAGCCTGAACTCCACTTCCTGAAATGAGGTGCCCCAAGTATTCAATATCTCTGCTCCAAAACAACACTTCTTATAATTCACCCATAAATTGTATGCGCTCAAATTTTAAAACGCTACACGCAGATGGTCACAATGAGATCCTGAATCACTACTATTAGCCAAAATAACATAAAAAAGACAAACACAAACCTCCTCAAATATGGTATGAAGACGTCATTCATAAGTGCTTGAAAAGTAGAAGAAGCATTAGTTATCCCAAAAGGCATCACCATATACTTGTAATGACCATCATGAGTGTGGAAAGCTGTTTTCAGAATGTCTTCCTCCTTCAATCAAATCTGGTAGTATCTTGATTTCAGACCCAACTTTGAAAAAATGGAAGATCCTCCTAACTCATCCAACAGTTCTTCTATGATAGGAATTGGGAATTTTTTAGGAATTGTAATTTTATTGAGAGCTTTATAATCAGCACAAAACTGATATCCTTCATTCTTCTTCTTTACCAAAATCAATGGGCTTGAAAAAAGACTCACACTTGGTCTAATCATACCCGTAGCCATCATATCTTGAACAATTTTCTCTACTTCCTCTTTGTAAATATAAGGATGCCTATATGGGCGTATATGTGGAATTATCACCCATTCCTTAAGCACAATAGAATGATCACACAATCTTTGTGGTGGCAACCCCTTTGGTTCGTAAAAAAATATCTCCAAATTCCTTGATAAGAGGTTGAACAACATCGGGGACAACCATTTCTGACGAACACATTATGCTCATCATTCCAAACTCAACATAAAAGGCTTTTGCCTCATTACACGTGTCTCTCATTATCGTCTTCACCAAAGCTACGGTTCTGGACAGAGCTGGATCTCCTCTAATTTCAACGGTCTTCCCATTATCTTGAATTTCCAACACATAATGTCCTAATTAGCGCTGAATTTGCCGAGACTTTTTAGCCATTCATACCCTAAAATGACAATCACTCATACCAATTCAAACATATAGAAGTCGTGGACGAATTTCAGAGTTGGAAGTTGTAGTTCCACTCCACGACAAACCCCTTAGCTCCCTAGGCGTTGCCAATTTCCGACCTCCACAAAATACCCTTGTGTCATTTCAATCGGCATTTGAAGTTCTTCCACCATTCCTAGAGATAAGAAATTATGTGAAGCCCCTGAATCCACCATAACAATCACCTTTCGCCCCTTAATGGTACCCCACAACTTGAGGTAATTTTTTGATGTCATCCCTACAATTTGTTTTGATGTCATCCCTATAATGCTTTGCTATCGCTATCGCCGATTTGTTGTCACAATAGATTGTCACAGGCTCCGTCTCTTGATCTCCCATATCATTGAGTATTCGTCTAAGTCATATAGCTTGGTTAGTCGTCTCTGCAGCTGCTACGTACTCAACTTATGCTATTGATTGTGCAATGATTGCTTACTTCTTTGACGCCCATGAGAATACTCCTTATCCAAGTGAGAAGGTATAGCCTGATGTGCTCTCCATATCATCCACCAAACCTTCCCAATCACTGTCAGTGCAGCCGTGCAATGTTGAGTTGGTGTTGGTCTTATACCATATACTGAATTTTTTTGATGTCATCCCTACAATGCTGCTCACGTTCAAGTGTAAGCTAATTTCTTCCTCTAATATGGCTTTTTCTTCTTCTTCTTCTTCCTTTTTTCCTTCTATTTCATCTTCTTGTCCCAATAGGATAACATGTAGTTGCTTATTCCGAAAAATATGGCCAAGAGTGTACCTCTCATCACAACAGAAACACGACCCTTTCTGCCACTTATCGTTTTCCTCCTCCTCCGACAATCTCTTGAACCCTAACGTCTTTTTATTAAGGTCAGCCCCACTCCCCTCACGGGGATTTGAAGGTACCCCTTGTAACTAGTGGGTTGTGTCTTCCCCGCATTGATTCCTTGATTATCTTGGGACTCGTCCACCTTCCTATTAAAGTGGGTCGACTGAAACCCGTTCCAGGACCTCTAGCCGAATTCCCATATGGCCGACCCACTACCCCATTCCTTTCTTCCACCTTTTGGGCTATTTCCATTATCGACATCAAATCTCCAAAACTCATCAACCTCACATATGCTTTGATTTCATTTTTCAAATCATTCATGAACACTCCTTTCATAAATTGTTCGTCTACAAAATAAAGAGGTGGCAATAGAAGTTTGAATTGTTCTCGGTACTCCATGACAGATCCGCTTTGTTTAAGACACATCAGTACTTCATAGGGTTTTTTAGATGAAGTCTTCTGAAAACGCCCTACCAAGGCTTGACGGAAACTAGGCTATGTTACGGTCACCATCCATGGCTCCCACCACTAGAACCAGTTCAATGCTTTCCCTTCAAGACAAACCACCACTATAACAACCTTCTACCCCTCGGGTATACGATTGATGTCTAAATAGTGTTTCACCCGGTACACCCACCTATGCGGGTCTTCTCCCATGAAGTACGACACTGCTAATCTCTTCATGTGTTCCTCCCACCTATCTTTTCCACCACCGCTGCCTCCAAGCAATCTGTCATTACCTTCATCATTTCTTCCATTTGCTTGTGGATGGTCTCTTGCATAGACCATTGCATCCCCTCCAACCTTTATTCCACATTGTCAAGTCTATTTTCCATTTTGAAACTACCCAATTGCTCCCATGGTCGGGAGCTTTGTTACCAACTTGATAGAAACCATAAAATAATGCTAAAAATTGGCAAAGAAGAACAAAGAACTAGAATAAGCTTTAGTCAAGACTTATATTGATAAATCCTTCTACCCTGTGATAGTAGTCACACCCCTTAGTCCCCAATAAGATAATCTAGTCATAAACCCCTCTGCCTTCATATGTTTTTTTCCAGCTCATAACCGCCCACTCACCGTAACTTCCCTCAACTTTACAACTCCCTTAATTACCTAAAACTCTTATTTTCCTTCATTTCCTTCTTTGAAATATCCTTAACTTCCCTCAACTTTCATGAAATTATTAAAAATCATATCTCTTCAACCGTCATCATTCTAGTAGAGAAGGCACCATGTACAAATCCCATATACAACATACTTGTTGCTTCCCCTACAAAAAATAAGTTATCTATTGGTACCCTTAGCCTCTCATACAGATCATGTGGTTTCCGAACTGCGTCGCAGTTGTAAGAACCTAGTGAATAAATATTCGTTCCACATCTAGACATAAGATACTGAATCTGCACAATTGAAACAAATCAAATTTAATAGACTTGTACCAAACTTGAATATCCAAGCAAAATAATGCATTCAACTTCATATCCTAAAGCATGCATGTTTGGAAACATGTATGAAAGGGAGTGACTAAGAGAGAAATGCAAGAGACAATAGAAAAAAGAAACACTCATATTCATTAGCAGCATCATGGAGATTAAGAAAGTAACTGCATCCATAAGGTGTCTCTGCAACTACTCCCAAGAATTCGACATTCGGTCAAAATACATTTTCAAAGTGCAAAATTATTTTATTCTCAATCCCAACTCCAAGAACAGTAATGACAGCTTCTTTCCAGTCGGGGAGTTTTGGCTCAAATTCTATGATCTGTTGTCACCTTCACTTCATTAGATGATATCGCCTAACTATTTTTTTTTACCGTGAAAATTTAAGGGAAATAGATGGACTAAGAACTACAAAAGTAAGATACAAGAAAATAGTACCTCTCTTCATTTGCCACATATGAGTTTGATTGCCATAGTGCAATTTTTATATTATTTAAGTATCCTCAGAGGTGTAATTTTATTAAAAGGTGATAGTATTTTAGAAATGAAAATTATAGTAGTGAAAATAGAAGTGGAGAAACTTTGGAGCTACACAACGTAGAATGATTTGCTTCTTATTTGGATGATTCACAAATGAAGGGTGAGTGCCTATTTATAGGCTTTCTACAACACTTATGAATTTCTAGATGGTTCTATAAGTATCTAGTATACATTTTTCTCAAGATTTCTAGATACTTCTTTAATTATAATACTAAATGCCTCTAATAGAATATACTATAAGCTTAGGATAATTCTAGATATTATGATACAATCATCACTACTTGTTTCTACACAAGTCTAGAAGCTTCTAGAAGGTGTGCATCAATATTTTATCACTCCTCCTTGATGCACATTTTTGTAACTCCTAGCATCGATCGTAGTTGCTCGAACTTTGGCCTTGGTAATGCCTTAGTGAATATGTCAGCAATTTGATCTTCGGTCTTGCAATACTCGAGCTTTATTTCTTTATTCTCACTTGCTTCTCTAACAACATGATATTTAATTGCGATATATATTTTCCTGTGGTGATGGACTGGATTCTTTGCTATCGCTATCGTTGATTTATTGTCACAATAGATTGCCATAGGTTCCGTCTCTTGATCTCCCATATCATTGAGTATTTGTCTAAGCCATATAGCTTGGTTAGTCATCGTGTAGCTGCTACGTACTCAACTTCTGTTGTTGATTGTGCAATGATTGCTTGCTTCTTTGATGCCCAAGAGAATACTCATGATCCATGTAAGAAGGTATAGCCTGATGTGCTCTTCCTATCATCCACCGAACCTTCCCAATCACTGTCAGTGTATCCGTGCAATGTTGAGTTGGTGTTGGTCTTATACCATACACCGAATTCTTTTGTTCCTTGTAAGTATCTAAGAATTCTTTTTCCAACTTCAAAGTGGATGTGACTTGGGCTTTGCATGAATCTTGATAGAAGTCTTGTAGCATACATGATATCTGGTCGAGTGACAGTGAGATATAGAAGACTCCCGATCAAACTCCTATAGAGAGATGCATCTTCCTATGGAGATCCATCGTCCTTTTGTAGCTTCTCATTAGTCACGAGCAGAGTAGCAACTGCTCTGCATTCACACATCTTGAACTTCTTTAGTAGTTCTTCTATGTATTTCTTATGTGAGATGAATATACCTTCTTTTCTTTGATTTACCTCAATTCCAAGGAAGTAATGCATTAAGCCTAGGTCTGCCATCTCGAATGTTTTCATCGTATCTTCATTGAACTCTATTATCATCTTTATATTGTTTCAAGTGTATATAAGATCATCTGCGTACAAGGAAACTATTGAAGTATCATACTAACCTTGGGTCTTAATGTATAGTGTAGGCTCACTCTTAGTCCTCCTGAATCCTTTATCGATGAAGTACTGGTCAATTCTACTATACCATGCTCGAGGAGCTTGCTTCAAGCCATATAGAGCATTCTTCAATCGTAGCACTTTGTTTTCGTTGCCCTTGCTCATGAACCCTTCTGGCTGCTCCACATATATCTCTTCTTGAAGTACTCCATTGAGGAACACAGACTTGACATCTAGTTGGTAAATGCTCCATCCTCTTTCTATTGCAAGAGCTATTATAGCTCTTATAGTATCTAGACGAGCAACTGGAGCAAATGTGTCATTATAGTCGATTCCTAGTTGTTGAGAGTAGCCCTTGGCTACTAATCTCGCCTTGTGCTCCTGTATAGTGCCATCAGGATTGAGCTTTGTTTTATAGACCCATTTTACTCCAATGATATCTTTATCTTTTGTACAATCTACTAGCTCCCACGTGTTGTTTTTCTCGATCATCTTTATCTCTTCTTCCATTGCCTTGACCCATACTTCTTGCCTTGATGCTTCTTCAAAGCTTCCAGGTTCAACTATGGCCAAGTTGCATGTCTCATATATATCTACTAAGGATCTTACTCGTCTCGGAGAAGATTCTGGTGAAGATTGTTCATGTGGGAGTGTAGTTGCCGTACCTGGATGTTCTGTTGCTTCTTCTACTTCTCCAGTGTTACTTGTGGTTGTTGTGTTGGTATAGAGATGTTGTGTCTCTCAATGTAGCCTTCATTCCAGTTCCAAGCGGCGCTTTCATCAACTTCCACATCTCGACTAAAGATAAGTTTCTTCGTTTCTAGATTGTTGATGCGATAGCCTTTTGACTGTGTGCTATATCCCAAGAAGATGCCTCTTATCGTCTTGTCTTCTTGTTCGTGTCTCTTTTCTTTTGGGATACATATATAACAGATGGATCCAAAGACTCTTAGATGTTTAGTTGATGGCTTTCTACCGCTCCAAGCTTCTATAGGAGTTTTACCTTCGACTTCCTTTGTTGGACATCTGTTCATTATGTAGACAGTTGTGTAAACTACTTCGGCCCAAAAGGTGTTTGAAAAACCTTTCTCCTTGAGCGTCGATCTAGCCATCTCCATGACCGTGCGGTTTTTTCTTTCACACGCCCCATTTTGTTGTGGAGTGTAAGAAACTGTGAGTTTACGCTCTATACATTCATCCTCACAAAATTTATCAAACTCGTGAGAGTTGTACTTATGAGTACTTTTATCTGTTTCCCGTTTTGCTTCTCAAAAAAGGCCTTGAACTTCTTGAATATTCCAAAGACTTTTGATTTTTCTTTTATAAAATAGACCCATGTCATTCTAGAAAAGTCATCAATGAAGAGGATGAAGTATGTGTTATTAGTGAGTGATGGCGTCCTCATTGGTCCACATACGTTAGTATGGATGAGCTCCAACAAGCATTTTGCTCTCCAAGATTTCCCACTTGAAAAAGGTAGTCTATGTTGCTTCTCAAGTAGACATCATTCACAAGCTCCTTCATTCTCTTGAATGCATGGAAGATCCTTCATCATTCTTCTATGATATAATAGCTATAAGGCTTTATTATTAAGATGACCAAATCTTCGATGTCATAGCCATGATTCATCAACTTGAACCTTCATGGCGATTTTAGTAGCATATTTCCAAGTTATTGGAAAACTTCTATTTCTTTTCTCCATTTTAACTTGGGCTATGTCAAGCTTTCTATTATTGCCATATATATTGCATGTATCTCCCTCAAAGTGAAGAGAGTAGTCTTTTTCCATCATTTGGCCAATACTCAAGATATTTTCTTTAAGGTTGGGAACTAGTAAGACATCTTTGATAAGTCGTGTACCTAATTGTGTCTTCACCATGACAGTGCCCTTGCCTTTGGACTCAACCATGGTGCCATTACCCAATCGAACTTGCACTCTAACATATTCATCAATGTCTTTGAAAATGCTCCCGTTTTTAGCCATGTGATTACTACAACCACTATCCAAGTACCAGTTTTCTTCTTTATCACGACTAGAGACTTGGTTGACATAGAATAGTTGTTGGTCATGTTGACACTCTTTAGTGAAATTGACCTGATGATTATTTTTGTTGCGACAAATTTGCTCTGCATGCCCAAATCTATTGCAATATTGGCATTGTATCTTCCTCGATATCGATAATATTTTTTCTGAATGGCTTGGCTTCTTGCATATGCCGCATGGAGGATATTTTACTTGATTGTTTCTAGAGAAATCTTTAGAAATCTCTTTGTTTCTAGAATGTTTCGTACTAATATTATTTCTTCTTTCATATTCTTTATTCTGAGACCTTAGTCTGAGCTTTGATTGAAAGACATTTTCTAGTGAACCTTCATCATGCCTACTCAATCTTTGCTCATAAGCTTCTAGAGAGCCCATTAGTTCTGTTACTGATAGAGTAGACAAATCTTTGGTTTGCTCAATCGTAGTAACTATTGAGTCATATTTTTGGGGAATTGAAATCAGAATTTTCTCAACAATTCTTTTGTCAAGAATATTTTCCCCATAGGCTTTCATTTGATTGACTATTTCTTTTATTTTAGAATAATAGTCTTTTATGGTCTCAGACTCTTTCATCTTAAGTAATTCAAACTCACGCTTAAGAGTTTGAAGTTTAATGGTGCGTACCATATCACTACCATGAAACTCTTCATTTAGTGTATCTCATGCTTCTTTGGCACTTGTAGCTTCCATTATTCTTGGAAAGATAGTCTCCGCCAAGGCTTGTTGTAGAATAAATAAAGCTTTTGCATCCTTTTGCATATTCTCTTTCAACTCCTTTTTCTGAGCCACACTAAGAGTTGAAGTATTCTTTAGAGTAGTGAATCCTTCTTCTACAATATCCCACAAATCTTGGGACCGGAAGAAAGCAGTCATTTTTGTGCTCCAAAAATCATAATTTTCTTCGGTGAAAATTGGGATAGGAATAGATGATGATTGAATAGTGCTAGCCATAGCTCAAAGTGTATAAAGATAGTTTAGTATGGATATGAGATTTTTAGAGGTAGTTGGAAATGAATAGAGTAATATTCTACGTCCGGTGTATGACCAAACGTAGCTCTGATACCACTGATAGTATTTTAGAAATGAAAATTATAGTAGTGAAAATTGAAGTGGAGAAGCTTTGGAGCTACACAACTTAGAATGATTTGCTTCTTATTTGGATGATTCACAAATGAAGGGTGAGTGCCTATTTATAGACTTTCTACACCACTTATGAATTTTTAGATGGTTCCATAAGTATCTAGTATACATTTTTCTCAAGATTTCTATATATTTCTTTAATTATAATATTAAATGCCTATAATAAAATATACTAGAAACTAAGGATAATTCTATATATTATGTCACTACTTGTTTCTGCACAAATCTAGAAGCTTCTGGAAAGTGTGCATCAATATTTTATGAAAAAGTGTAAATTTATTTGACTAAAGGATAAAAGTGGACCGGTAATAAACTAGCAAAGTAATATCTGTGCATATTAAAAAAGCAACAGCACAAACAATGTTCCCTACAGTTCATGCAGCAAATCATAGGCACATGTCATTTCCCTTATGTAAGTAGTCACAAACAAGAGTGAGGCAATACATCAAAGTTTTATACTAGAATGGGATGAGAAACTAAGAAGTATAATTGAATGATAGCAGATAAGTAAATTATTTGCTTGAATACCTGAAATGAGGCATCTTGAAGAGCACGAGCAGCAGCAGCAATCGCAGCAATGCCACCACCTATGACAATAACAGATGGTGACCGCAAAGGAGGGAAAATACTCCATTAATAGCAGCAGATACACAAATTGAACTAAAACTGCAGAAAGAGACCATTCTAAGATACATAAGCACCGATCAACTACACAAAATCCCAAATTTAGTTCCATTTTCAAATCATATAACAAACAAAATATTATCTCTAAATACTTTTAACTTGTCCAACTCTCTTATCTCTTGGAGTTTGTAATGGGTCAAAAAATAATAAATTATTAAATTTTTAACTTAAATATATTTTTTCAACTGATTATAACTGCGTATAGAATGATAAACCATTATATGATAATAGATGTATTCCCCATTTATATATACTACGTAGAGATTTTGTATGACTTACCCTACACTTCAAAATATATCTTTTCAAAATTTATGAATATTTATTTGTTATTTTTATTTTACTATTATTTATTAACTATTAATTTGTTAGACCGATTTATGAATCAAGGATGAGTATGGGCCGAGTTAAGACGAGTTAAGACTTGTCCTTACCTTGCCCTATACCTGAAACTAACTTGACCCTAAATATTAATCGGATCGGCCTTTAAACCCAACCTTAGATCGATTAAATATAAGATATATTCATTTTAGATAAAGTTTTCTCAATATTATTTATTATTAACAATATGTAATTTGATATATAAAATGATATATGTATATATATTATTAATCATGTATATATGATGCAAAAATTAGAAAATCAATTATACTTTCAACCAACAAAAAATGTGCCATTACTTTGTACACATTTGAATAGACACAAGGTGACACAACAAAGGGGATGAGTAATTGGAGTTCTGAATTTTCAGCATCTCAGCGGTGAAATGGTGACCAAATAAGTCACGGATGATGAAAATACTCTAATACCATGTAGAAATTTAGGATGGTAAAGATTGGTTTAAACTCGATTTGAGTTAGTTCCAAATAATTTATTATATAAGGAGAAACTATTACAAATAGTAAGATGATAATCTCAAATAATAACTAACAACTATAAATAAACTCAAATAAAATAGACTAACTAAATCAAATATATGATAATTCTCTATCAATCTAAATATTATCTAATAATATATATGTAATGTTAGTGTAGATATTTACATACAATTAGAATATTATCCATTTTATATTTGTATTAATTTTATTTTAGGAGTCAATAATAATTAAATATGAATGAAAATGTGAAGTAATCCATTTTTCTCTCTTGATATGTGAACATGAGTTTCTCACTGCATGCTTTATAAAACCGTGTTATGCAAATGAGAAATGATTATTATTTATAAAAGAGCATTTTCGGTTGATAAACATACATTTTTGACTTGTTACATATAGAAATTAAGCACTCTCTGTCACAAAATTTGATCTAGAGATTGAGGGTGGTGACCACAATAGGGCTCCTAACCACATGCTTCACGTCCTTCCAAGTGAGATATCCAAAAGCAACTTTCTTATCCTTATTCTTCATCCTTCGACCTTCAATCCTCAACTTGTACCTTAGCTTCTGATTCTTCTCCCAAAACACCAACTTGTTGGGAATGACACTGACATGAAACCCTTCAATGTGTGTAACACTAGCAACATAGGTTGTTGGTCCCTCCCCAACATTTGTCACAGTTCTCTCAAATTCTTGTATTTTTGTCTTTGACTGACTATGAGAATACTTGGCATCAAAGAAAGCAATAAAAGAAGGGTAGTTAAGATCCAATGAAGGGTTAGAACAATTGTTGTAAGAGGATCTAGTGATAGTGGTGATTTTCTTTTGAGTGAAATTCAATGCACAAAGAAGATTCACATAATCTTGTACTCCAACATTGTAAACAAGTCCAGGGTGAAGGGCTTTGTTGGGGTTGATATGACCAGCTCCCATGGCTAGAGGAGAGGCTGGTTCATAACCTTGACCAATGTCTTTGATGGGTTCCAATGTATTGTCCAATATATCTGAAGTTGTCATAATAGCTGACCTAATTGCTGCAGGGCTCCAATGAGGGTATGCACCCTTCAAAAGGGCTGCTACACCTGTAACATGAGGGCATGACATAGAAGTACCACTTAACAAGTTGAAGTTGCTAAAGAGATCTCTGGACCCCAAAGTTGTTGCTGGAATTTTTTTAGGCCATGCAGCTAAGATTGATGTACCAGGAGCTGTGATGTCTGGCTTCAATACATAGGGACAACTATATGATGGCCCTCTAGAACTATAGCTATCCACACTTGGTGCTGGTCTTGTACCAACAGTAGTTATCTTAAAATACATGCTTGCTTTTGCATCAAGTTTATTACTCTTTATGTAACCTTTGACAATTTCGCCATTTATGGGACTAATAATGATGGAAGGGAAACTGTTCTGTAAGTAGAATGCATATAAGTCAGAGCTGTTTGATATAAAAACAGCACCAACAACTTGTGCAGTTTCAACATTTGCTACTTGGTCAGGAAGTGTTTCATTCTTGTCTTCACACACCACAATCTTGTTCCTCACTTTGACTAGTTGCCTCAAATTGTTGCACTGCCCCATAAAAACAATTGGAACATGACCAGGGGAGAAGTCCAATGGATAAAGAGACAAGCCAGTGATTTGGACTGAATTTCCAAGAGAAAGAGTCCCGTGATATTCGCGATCCAAAGTGCTAGCGGCAGCGGTTATAACCCATGGTGTTCCATTATGTAGAGTTTTAAGATAAGGCCCTTCGTTCCCTGCTGATGTGGACACAAAAATGCCTCTCTCCATGGCTGCAAAAGTGGCAATAGCAACAGGGTCTTTGTACAAAGGTATTTGATCCAAGCCAAATGATAATGAAAGAACATCTACACCATCTTCTATTGCACTATCAATTGCAGCTATTATATCAGAAGGGTATCCTCCAATTTCCCATAAGGTTTTGTATATAGCTACACGCGCCGACGAAGCTATTCCACTTGCTGTTCCACTTGCATAACCAAAGTAGGACACATCATTAACTTTGCTTCCAGCTGCAGTACTTGAAGTGTGAGTCCCATGACCTTCGGTGTCGCGCGTGGAGTTATACTTCGCTATGGTGATGTTTGGGTTTTTCGCAAGTAGTCCTTTGTTAAAGAACTTAGCTCCAATGAGTTTGTTGTTGCAAAGTGATGAATTGAATTGGATGCTGTTTTCACATTGGCCTTTCCATCTTGAAGGAATTTTAGTTAGTCCATTATCTTCGAAACTTCGGCTCTCTGGCCACACTCCAGTGTCCAACATACCAACAATTACATCTTTGCCATACTCTGAGGCTGGCCATGCTCCTGAAAAGGGATTGAGGCCAAGGAATTGGGGTGAGTGTGTAGTGTCTGGTTTCACAGGCAAGTCTCTTATGGATGAAATGTAACCTGGAGAGTTTTTTAGAGCTTCAAGTTCTAAAGGTGTCAAACTTGCACTGAAACCATTCATGACATTGGTGTAAGTGTAGATATGCTTAGAAGAATAAGAGTTAAGATTATTGGTTGTGAATTCAGAATTGTTCAGTGCAGAAAAAAGAGTGGCTAGGTACCAATTGTGTTGATTGGAAAAGGGTTTGGGCATGGCTGATAAATCCATGTGAATGATATAATTGTCTAACTGAGCTAATGTGACAAAGGTAAGGTGAAGAAATGTGATGGACAAACGTAGACAGAGACAAATATTGGTAGCCATAGTTGAACTGTATTTTTAAATGTGAATGGCTATAGAGAACACCAATATGTAACCGGAGATTTATATAGAGGATATTCATAATAAAAATATTAAATATACTTAAATTGATAGGACATTATTTTATCTAAGATTTTGTTTTAGTCGTTATTTATCTTATGTAATTAGCACCTAAAATTTATTATTTTCACCCTCAGTTTTACAAAACTTGTCCCAAAGGTATCTTACGATGGGACCCCTGCAGTCCCCATATATGATTAATGAGGTACATGTATATGCCCATACTCTGCAAGTGCAAGGCCAACATTCATCAACAATTCCAAAATGTGACGTTGTTGCTTGATTGGTACATACTAGAGGTGGTAAAATTTTCCACCATTCTCTAAATTCAAGAAAATTAAATTCACTCAAATCAATATTTTAGAGTTAACGAATTTGAATAGATGTAATTCAAAAAATAACTTTATAATGGTTGATTTTAATTTATCTATTAATTCAATAGATATTCACAGATATATCCATTTAGATGAATATTCAATTCATCCAAAAAAAACATTAAAAATGGTGTTATTTGCTTACTTTTAAAAACATTAACTCTTACTTGTTTATAGTGTTTCTCACTTTCACTTTAAATTTATTTTTTATTAAATTGAGATCAACTATAGGACATGTAAATGTAAGTGTAGTTAATATTAAAAGTTTCTTTATGATATATGAATATTAGTTAAAAACTTTCTACATGCAACCTTAAATGTCATATATTTCTACAATACTGTAAAAACTAATTTTTAAAACTTTACAAAAGCACTTTTTAATAAAATTAAAAAAAGACTTTTTAAAAAAAAATGTTTTCTTCAAAATGTGATTTTAAAACATGTTTTATTGAAATAATGATTTTTAAATAAATGATTTTTTTCAAAAGTATTTTTAATTATAATTTAAAAAAATAAGTGAATTGGATATTCATCAATCCAAATCTTTGAAAAAGAAGTCATGAATGAATTAAATGAAATTGTATTTATCCGTTAATTTTGGATATGAATGAATTGAATAATTTAAATTGATTTATATAAATTTGTTAATAACTTTTCATTTATTATGATCTAAATCCAAACTCATTCATTTGCCACTCATATTCCATCCGAACATATATTATGTGGATGGTTGTGTCCAGAATTAGTTAAAGGTTCAATCAAATTAGACCTAATAGATTTAAATAGATATAATCCAATAAACAATTTTAGTAATGGGTGACTTAAATTCATTTGTTGTATCTAATGGATATTAATGCATATATTGAAAACAAACATTTACAAATAATATTTTTTTCCTTTTCAACCCCATTCATTTTACAACTATCATTTTTTTTTGTAGTTCTTCTCACTTACACTCTCAAACTTTTAATTATATTAAAAGTTTGTTTTTAAATGCATAGCATATAGTTATATGTGAAACCTTAAATGTCGCATGTAGGTAGAATATTGATTTTTTTTATAAAGTTCAAAAACTACTCTTTTTAAAAGTTTTTCATAACAAAAAAACTAAAAAACACTTTTTCATAAAAAATGAATTTTAAAAAAGTGTTTTTAGTTTCAATTAAAAATCAAATGAATATATATATATATATTAATCCAATTGATCAAAATGAATTTATTGATAGATTGAGTGGATTAAAATTCATTCATTAAATTTGAATTTGGATGAGTTGGATAATTGAAAATATGATTTAAATATAATTATTTGGATTGATGACTTTATATCAATCTATTAGGAATTAAATTCATTCATTTGTCACTCATAATTCAAATAATATTGCATAGACCTCAATAATTTATAGGTATATTACATGTTTAACTAGAAAAATGGAAATACCAAATATAGTTATATATATATATATAAGTATAATATTTATCTATTATTAGTATAAAAATTTATATACAGTCAGTACATCATTAATTTGCATTACTTTTTTTAAGAGTCAACGATAATGTATAATACAATGACATTATATAAAACTCGTATATTATCAGTCTATACATTTTTTTGTATGACAAATATAAACCTTTAAATTTACTCTTTTTTAAGAACAGTTCCATGAGAAAACAAATTAACCTAACATCCTCCTTACACTAAAATGGAACTTACCAATATAGCAACCTATGCAATAATAGTTGCATGTGAACAATTATTAAGGGTTAATATGACATATTCAAATGTTCTCTATCCTTTTTTTAATAATGTACCATTCTAATATCTCTTAATTATTTCAGTCCTTTTGTCTCTCTTGCCCTCACAAGTCATTGTCATTATCGGCATCCATGTCGTCTTCTTCATCTTCTTAAGTTTTATTATCTTACAAAGTAAACTGGTTTAATACTTAGCCATATAATTGTTGTTAACATAAAAAAAACCATCCAAATACACGCTAGTTTCGCATTTCTAAGTTTTTAACTTGCTGGCTGAATCTTAGGTATATATGGCCCCAAATAAACTTAATGAATCTTAGGGCTAAAAATGTTTTTTTTTACATTTGGTATAAAATGTTTTGACATTATCCATACTAGTGTGTCGATAAACACGAAATGTCTGCCAATCAACACTGCATAGTATTACGTATTCAACTTTTATATTTTTCAATTTTTTAGAATTATAATGAATTTGTTGTGTACAATGTACTTTATATTATAATTTTTTGTGTTTATTATAATGTTCAATTTAATGTGAGAGATATGGTTAATTAATGTGTTGGTGATCAATGATATAAAAAGCGTACCGTACCGGCCGGTTCAACCGAAAAACTGGTGAACCAGTCTCCTAACCAGTATGGTACAGATGTTGAACCGACCAAGTGTCAAAACCGGTCAAAACCAGTCCAAACCGGTCAAAACCGGTGAACCGGGCGGTTTATACACATTTTTTTGAACTTAAAAACTCATTACAAGGTGACTCATCTTTCTAATCATTCTTCAACACTTCAAGGCACATACTTCCAAGCCATATTTAGATTACACTTTTTGGTTCCTAACATTCGTATGTAATCTCACTGACGTTTGTGTAATCTTGGAGTACTATCTGAAAATAGGATTTGGTGCAAAATTATAATATCGATACGAGACAACTTTGACTCCTTGGTATTAAATGTTTAAACTTCAAATTTATTTGTTTTGTAGAGTGAGTTGTGAACTTGTGTCATTTATTTATATTTTACGGTTGTTAAGTGATACTTTTGGATTGATATATGTTTAATAATTTAGACTTTGAATTTGTTAAAGACTTAAAGTTGTTTGTTTATGTGAATTTTGAGTAGATTATGAATATGAATTATAAATTTGAGTATCTACCTATTTGAATTTTTTTGTTATAGGTTTATATATATATATATATAT
>NC_032017.1:17110100-17119288 GCF_001865875.1 Lupinus angustifolius
ATATATATATATATATATATATATATAAATATAAGTAGGTATGTTCGTTTTAACCGGCATGCTGTTTAATTATTGAACCATTTTACCACTATACCAGTACCCTGACCGGTTTGATATCCGGTACGGTTTTAACAACGCTGTTGTGATGATAACTTAATATTATATGGTTTTTTATAAAAATTAAATAATGTTAAGAACAAAACAAGAAAGTGAAAATTATACTCTGATAAAAATTACATCATATTTTTTCTTTATATATAATATAGATATAGAAATAGAAGTATAGCCATATTAGGTAGAAGATTCCAGAAGATATGAGAAAATATGTTGGGTACACTTGGCTTTCAGCGCATCTATAATATTCACATGCTATTTGTAAAGTAAAAGTCATGTTGGAAATGTAATAGTCTTTGAAATATTAAATTGTGAAGGAGATGGTCATGTTGGATTCTTACCTTTTTATTTGGCAGTATTGGATTCTCATATATATTTTTTGTTTTAGTGTGAAATATCTCCAACCTGTCCCTCCTCTTTCTAACATTTTATTTTCAGTTAAATGTACATACTTTTATTTTCAATTATTCATTGGGAAGGGTAAATATACAGATTCGGAAGTGTAACAACTATTTTTATGATTTAAACTTTTAACCTCATATGTCATTAAACAACCAATTGAGCTCATCTCCTAGAAAATAAGGGGAAACATGATTTTGTAATTTTTTCCAATTTTTTTATTTAAAAAAATTGGATCTTAAATATTTATAGGTGTTATATGTTAAAATCTAGGTTTAGTATTGGACTTTCTAGTATTAGAGAGAATCTCAACCCCTAAACAACAATCTTAATATTGCGTCAAACTCACTTCAAAATTTGTTTTAAATTAAATATGGAAATAAAATTTATTATACATCACATTTTCAATCATCACGGTACATACTATTATTCTAGGAGGGAATGTCATAAAAACATTATTGTTTTAGTATTAATTGTTGAGTAATTTGGGATGAGATTATTTGGCTTAGTTTACTTAAAGCTTAATCCATTTTCATGTTTTAGGCAAACAACATTGTTAACTTTTCTAGGCTCTTTCACAGGTTTAATAAAATTTCCGATTCTTTTTTGTCCTCACTCAATTCTTTCTCTGTCACGTTTCTGTCGATTAGTGCTAACTCAAATCTTTGAGAGTTCTATCTTCTATAAAATAACATTATGTGTACATTTAATATTAACACTTTTCTAGAGAAGAAAATCACAAAATTGAATAACTTTATTTCTTTCCTTTTCCTATCTTTAAAAATAAGATGTTAATGTTACATGTACAAACTAGTCATACATGTTAAATCATAATTACAATTTTTTGATACTATTAAAACTATTCATTTATTAAAGAATTAATTTATTTCAGAGTTTGTGATTGTCTGTCTGACTCTCAGAAATCACAATTTCAATTTGAGATAAAAGAAATGCAATCAAGGTCCAATAATGTGCCCACAACCGCATATGATATATTTCACTCTGTGTTGATTTGAAAGATTGGGTAAAGGTCTCCACGCGTGAAAGCAATTATATGATGTACATTCCTTCCTGATTAATTTGTGGTCACCAACACAAACTAATGAATCCTATGAACGAATTTGGCCTATTTAAGCATAAATTCCATCAAATGCGAATATTAAACATCAGAACATGGTTTGTTGAAAACTATTAGTGGAAATTTTTAGGTGTCAAATCTAAAAAATTATGAAGTCCCACATAGAAAAGTTTTGAAAAAAAACAAGTCTCAAGTCCTACATTGGAAAGATGAGAAACCTGAAAAAAAACCTCATGTTATAAATAGAGGCATTTTCTCCTCATTATAACTCGTCCCAAGTTGAATAGGCACAAACATCCAAATTGTGGGAATTTCGAGAACTGACACTGGTAGTCAGTATTGAGGGAAAAGAATTGGCACAGGTTGCCAAATTGTGGGTATTTCGAGAATTGGCACGGATAGTCATATTGTGGGTATTTCGAGAATTGACACTGTTAGCCATATTATGGGAATTTCGAGAATTGGCACTAGTAGCCATATTGTGGTGGTATCTGAGCTATTTTATCCTAGGGACGGCGTGGTTGATAGTCTACTTGCACATTTTAGGCAGTGACAAGAAACGTCTTAAAGAGAGCGACCTGGTCGTGACTCAGCCAGTAAGTATTATTTCATGCCATTTGTAACTGTCGCAAGCTACGCTAACAACAATTTTAAGACGATTCTATTGCAATGGTATTCATAGATAATATTACTGGACCGAACAACTATGACCTGAACAAACCATTTCGGTTTGATGGGACAAATTTCAAACGTTAGCAACATAAGATGAAATTTTTCCTCGCTATGAGAAAAGTTACACACGTTTTGAAAATCAACATCCTAATGTTGCTGGAGAAAGCTGGAAAAAAAGGATAAAGTAGTTATTAATATAACTCTCTAGAATGAAAATGATTACTATTATGAATTTCATTTTGAATGAGTTGTCAGAGGATCTCTATAATTACTACAACTCATATATGTCTACCAAATTAATTTGGTATGCATATGAGAAATAAAGAAATATTATATTGAGGAAGTTAAGATAAAAAATATATATGATGTTACCACTACCTCAAGTATCAAATAACTGATAATAAATCACTAGAGTTTCAGTCCTATGAGATATATAAAATTGCTCATGAAATCATTTCTGATGGTATGACACTAGAGAATTAAACTCACATAGCCTATGAATGTATATTCATTAGATATGTTGTAAACATCAAGGCGTACAAGTTTTACGACCTTAACACAAAAATGATCATTGAGTCTAACGATGTTGGCTTCAATGAAGAGAAATTCCTTTTTAAAAATTGAGGAATAGTGGGGGCACATCAACTAGTCACATACTTGTTATTAGAGATAATGATATAAAATGAAAGGTTCGAAATAGAACCTAGAAGAAGTAAGATAGCAATAATTGTTAGAGAGTATAGACTTGATTATATGGTCTATATATTGGAGGATAATCCATCAACTCTCCAAGAAGTTTTGACTTCTTTGGATGTTGATTTGTGGCGAGAAGCCATAAATGATGAGATGGACTATCTAGAGTCTAACAAGAAATAAAATATGTTAGCTCAATCCACTATGGAAGTTGAGATGATAGCATTAGCAACAGCTAATAAAGAAACATGGTAGCTGAGAAGTTTGCTTGCAGAGATTCTCCTATGGGAAAAACATATATCAGTTGTGTTGATCCATTGTGATAGTACCACTACTATTGAAACAAAAAAAAACAAAAAACAAAAAATTGAGAATCGCTTTTATAATGGTAAGAAACGACAAATAAGTTGTAAGCACAACACCATTAGAGAGTTACTCTCTACATGATCTATTAGAGTGGATCATGTATACACTGAGAATAACTTAGCAGATCCTTTGACGAAAGGACTAGCTAGAGAGAAAGTCTATAATACTTCTAAGAGTATGGGACTATTGCCCTTAGAACGAGGATCACTCATGATGGTAACCCAACCTAACTGACTAGAGATCCCAAGAAATAAGTTCAATGGGTAAAAACAAGTTGTGACGTGATATGAGAATGAACATGCTATAAAATTATAATAAACATGATTCTTGTAGCATATGTAAGGATGAGTTAAAACTCTTAATGAGATCTATACTCCAATTGGAGTAGAGTACCTAGGCTAGATGAGTATTTTTTATAGACTCGCCTATGTGAATGTGGAAGTGGGGGCCGCTTCCTATGAAATTTTGGGGCATAAATTTCTAGAGCGTTCACTATACTGGGATAGACGTGCATGACCTTTAACGCACGGACTTTACAGAATACACATTTGACTTGTGTGTGATTTGATGCTGGAGATAGAGTTCAAGACTACGAGTCACTCTAGTAAAATCAGATCTTACTCACTATGAAAATGTTCAAGTCACATGACACATTTGTTTATGCACAATCTTATTGAGACCACAAAAATTCTCGGAAATCGTTTTTTAATTTCAAGTGGGGGATTATTGGAACATGATTTGTTGAAAACCATTAGTGAGAACTTTTGGGTGTGAAATCTAAAAAATTCCCAAGTCCCACATAGAAAAGTTTTGAAAAAAAAACAAGTCTCAAGTCCCACATTGGAGAGATGAGGAACATAGAAAAAATCTCATGTTATAAATACAGGCATTATCCCCTCATTATAACTCGCCCCAAGTAGAATGTGTTTTCATTCAACTTTTTCTTTGGCCCTCATATTTTCCGCCGATACATTTTCGGCAAACTTCTTCCCCTTTCTTTCCGTAGCACTAAGAATTGGCACAAGCAGCCAAATTGTTGGAATTTCAAGAACTGACACTGGTAGTCAGTATTGAGGGAAAAGAATTGACACAAGTAGCCAAATTGTGGACATTTCGAGAACTGACACTGATAGTTAGTATCGTGGGAAAAGAATTGGCATGGGTAGCCAAATTGTAGGCATTTCGAGAACTGACACTAATAGTCAGTATCGTGGGAAGAGAATTGGCACGGGTAGTCATATTGTGGGTATTTAGAGAATTGGCATTGTTAGCCATATTGTGGAAATTTCGAGAATCGGCACTGGTAGCCATATTATGGTGGGTGTATTCGAGATCGGTTGTTACAATACAGTAAGAATTCGATAACAGAGATCTGAGTTGTTTTATCCTGGGGACGGCGTGGTTGATAGTCTGCTTGCACATTTTGGTCAGTGCCACGAAACGTCTTAAAGAGAGCGACCTAGACGTGACTCAGACAGTAAATATTTTTTCATGCCATTTATAATTGTTGCAAGCTACGGTAACAACAAACATGGTTGGATTTTTCTATATGTATGAAAAATAATGCTTTATTGGAAGGGAAAATCATTTTAGTGATTATTAGAATCATGATGAATAAGTTTTACTTCAACCTAAAAGCTATATAATAAAATGAGTGATGTTCAATTTTTATAAGCACTATTTAGGGTCATATTCTCAACAATGGACTCCATTCTCTAATTCAAATAGATTTCGTCTTCATTTGTTGGCAGGAACACCTTGTTAATTGTTACACACTCAAAAAATTATATGTGCAAGTGTGCACACACATACACATATAAGGGTAGTGAGTAAGAACACAAAATGCAAACTCGACTTTCAAAAGATTTAGGCACCTAATGTTAAACCTCTATCAAAATTCTTTTTTCCAGCTTCCCAAACAATCTCTATTTTCTTTTCTTTGTTCTTTATTTCCTTCTGTTGGACCTTGTTATGTTAAGCCCATTTTCTCTTCTTGTTGGTTCAATTAGTTAGTTAGTTAAGTGGCTTTCCTTTTTTGTTCATTCAGTTAGGTAGGTTAGTTATTTTTCTTCTATTAATAGCTTGTCCTTCCTCTTTGTTTTCAATGAAGCAAACTAATAAAATCTCAAGGTGTTGTTTTAGTATTTTCATTTCTCTCTTCTCTTCTCCACTAGATTTCGATCCAATCAAGATGGTATCAGAGCTATCAAAGCTCTGATCACCGCCTCTCCTCCCCTCCTTCCTTTTTTTCTTCTCCTCCTTCCCATCCTCTTCGAAAATGAGCAACGACAATCAGACAACAACCCTTTTCTTCCTTCACTCCAGTGAGAACTCTTCTCTCATCCTCGTTACCCCTTCCTTAGACGGAACCAATTACCATTCTTGGTCAAGAGCATTCAAGCTGGCTCTTGAATCCAAGAACAAACTTATATTCATTGATGGAACCTTGCTTCAACCAAAGTCAGAAGATCCCTCATACATGCCATGGAGACGATGCAATACCATGGTACTATCCTGGATACAACATTCAATTAAAGAATCCATAGCCAAATCAATTTTATGGATGGACTCTGCAACAGAAGTTTGGAAAGATTTGGAAGAACAATTTTCACAAGGAGATATGTTTAGAATGGCAGAATTACAAGAAGAGTTTCATCATCTCAACCAGGGTAACCTCTCTATCTCTGAATTCTACACTCAATTAAAGACTATATGGGAAGAAATATAAATTTTCAGACCTATTAGAAGTTGCTCATGTTCGGTCCCAGATCATGCTTAACCAACCCATACCTACCATTAGTAAAGCCTTCTCTATGCTTATTCAACAAGAAAGACAACAACAGAACCCCCTTCCTAATAATCTTGAAACACAAGGAACTGTGCTATCCCTTAATGCCAAACAAGATTTCCAAACCAGAGGAACCAACTCTGTCCCTAATGGGAATTTTAGAGCAAGAGAGGGTTTTAGCTATAGAGGAAGAGGTGGTAGATTAGGAACACAAATTCTAAATAGAAAATTCTGTAATTTTTGTGAAAGAACAAATCATACCATTGAGACATGTTTCCTAAAACATGGCTATCCTCCTGGGTATCCAAACTCCAACAAGTCATCCAAAATGGCCAACCACACTGCTTTTTTCCCTCTTGATACAGAGGAGACATCTGCAACCAATTCTTAATCAGGAACTCAAATGCATGATCCAACCAGATCATTCACAGAAGAACAAATGCAAGGCATCCTACATCTCCTTAATCAATCTAAGAACCAACAAGACCATGCTGTCAATTCAGTAACTAATGCAGCTTTGGCAAAACCAGGTAACTCTAATTCTCAATGGCTCATTGATATTGGAGCCACACACCATATCTCTTGCACAATGAGCAACTTTAGTAGTTTTCACTCTATGGCACCAATGCTCATCACTATGCCAAATGGAGAAAAGGTCACTACATGCACCACTGGAACAGTTATTTTAAATCAATCCATTACTCTCACTAATGTTCTCTTTGACCCTGAATTTCATGTTAATATCATATTTGTCAATAAATTAACTAAACATCTAGGTTGCCATTTGATTTTTTTTGAAAGACAATGTTCGGTTTTGCAGAACCATACTAAGAAGATGATTGGTTCAGCTAGAATCCAACATGGACTATACTTGTTCAACTATCAACCTGTTTCACAAAGTTCTTTTACTTTTTCTCATTTTACTGCCAATATTAGTAATAACTCTCTATGGCATATGCGACTTGGTCATGCTTCTAACTCTGTAATGAGAATTTTGCACAAACAATTTCCCTTCATTCATAATAATAAGAATGAACCATTATCTCCATGTGATGTTTGCCATCTAGCTAGACATAAGCATCTGCCTTTCCCTAATAGTAACACCAAGAGTATGAGAGCCTTCCAATTAATTCATGCTGACATTTGAGGGCCATACTCCATACCATTCCTCTTTGGACATAGGTATTTTGTAACTTTAGTTGATGACTTCACAAGATTCACATGGAGAATCATGATGAGTTCAAAGGCAGAAACCAGAAAACATCTCATACACTTTGTGTCTCATATTGAGACTCAATTCAACTCCAAACTTCAATATTTAAGAAGCGATAATGGATTTGAGGTCTTGATGAATGATTTCCTTGCCTCTAAGGGAATTATGCATCAACGAACTTGTGTTGAAACCCCTCAACAAAATGGAGTTGTTGAGAGGAAACACCAACACATCCTCAATGTTGCTAGAGCCCTTTTTTTTCAATCTAATACTAGTAGGAGACCGTGCATTCGCACGGGTAGTAATGTGTATTGGATGAATTTAATTAAAAAACAACATGCTAATTTGATAGTAACAATGTCATTAAAGATTACCTTATAAAGTTTGGTTTGTATGCATTTGATCCTTCATGTAGAGCTGTTCAAGAATGAGATGATATTGAATTTGTTATTAAAAAAAATATTAGTTACAAAGAAATATTTGAAACATAATGTAACATAAGTTGTAAAATACGTGTTAAAGATTTTGGAAAACTTCTTTATAAACCACATTTGTTGTTGTCTTCATTGGTTTACCATCCTTGTCATGTATCAATATCTTTAATCCTTTTTTGCTTTGAACTCTTGAAACAGCTACATACAATTGACCATGACTGAATACTGGTCTGGGTAAATACAACCCCACACTTTCTAATGATTGACCTTGTGATTTATTGATTGTCATTGCATATGAAACAATTATAGGGAACTGTCTTCTGATAAGCGTGAAAGGCCATGAAGCTTGAGATGGTGACATTGATAATTGAGGAATATAAATGATGTTTCCAATGTTTTTTCCAGACATAATTTTTGCCTCAAATACATGATTAGCCATCTTAGTAACAACTAATCTTGTACCGTTACACAATCCTTCAGACTGATCTAAATTCCTCAATAGCATAATCGGAGTACCCACTTTCAGCTTGATCTTATGATTTGGAAGGCCAGATGTTGAAAGTGAATTTAAAAATTCAGGAGTTAATATGTTGAATGCTTCACTTTCATTAGCATCAGACATATCAACTTCATCTTAACTCAGATACTCCTTTTCATCTCCTACAATTATACATTACAATGTTTATTAATATAAGTATAATAAATGTGACACATTTAACATAATGAATATTTAAAGACAATTGAATATAATTTACCTGGAATTTTACTCAAGACATAGTCATTGATTTGATCAACAATCTCAATTGTTGATGCAAGTATTGCTTTAAATTGAAGAAATTCTTCGTCCTTGTAATGATCTTGTAAGTTTGGATATGTGCTAGAGACAATGGCATCAATTGGGTTATCATTATCTAAAATCAGAAGTTCTTTCGATATATCAATTTCAGCACAACCATCATTAGGCTCAAATAATTTTCCATTTCCCATTTTTAGTATCCATTCAGAGAATTCTCTAATATCTGCTGCATTATCATGATTTTGTAGACGCATGTTCTTTGTAAGAGTTATAATTTGTTGAAGCGGGTAAGATGCATTAATTGTAGCATGTATAATATCTGAACGACACCCTCTTGGAATCACTAGTAAGATTTGTCTAAAATCACCTCCAAATACTACAACCTTTCCTCCAAACAAAATTGACCCATTTGATGTTCCCATTATGTCACCAAGACTTTTATCAAATGCCTCAAAGCAAAACTTATGTGTCATTGGAACTTCATCCCATATGATTAACTTTGTTTGTTTCAATAACTCTGCAAGTTCAGACCCCTGATGAATGTTGCAAACAGAGTTGTCAAAAGTTGGTACAGGTATTTTGAATTTAGAGTGTGTTGTCCTACCCCCAGGTAATAATAAAGAAGCTATACCACT
>NC_032017.1:17119388-17122006 GCF_001865875.1 Lupinus angustifolius
AATTTTGATACATATTGAGCATAACCCAAAGTTCTACCTTCTGGAAATTGTTTATTAGCTTCCATCCACGATGTAAACATAGATTCTGATATTGTTGGTCTTGAAAGAATATTGTCGATGTCTTCATGATCATTAAAGTAAACAGGTTGTTCTCCTGGAAGGTGAAAATATAATCTTTCAATAGCTGGTTGTCTCCCATGAATTGGAAATTTAAAAATTCTCCAGCATGTTTCTGATGGTGATACATATCTACAATCAAGATATTGTTTAACCTCATCAATGTTCCCTTGAGTCTACGACCCACCATCATCTGTTGGTTCAATAACAGCTGTGATCCTATCATAACTTTTGTTTATATACTTGAATAAGTACTTAACAGAGGTACTTTGGTTACACCATTCAATATTAATGTGAGCTCGATACTTAATTAAAAGTTGCGGATTGTAAGGGACAACATAACGATTGTCAAGAGAAATGCCATTTTTTTCAACAATGTTTCCACTATCTCTTCTCATATAAACATGATAGCCATCTTCATCAACAATTGTAGACTGTTGAAATTGTTTTGGAAAATACCGAGAACATTTACCATCTTTCATACATGGAGAAGACATATTGCAAAAACCACATGGACCATGAATCATATGTGACTTGACCAAGTTGTACAATTCAGAATCATCATTCTGATTTGGAATTTCAGCACAGATAATTCTATCAATGTCATTTGGAGATGGATATTTGCTAGATGGATCCAGAAATATAAGCAAGTGTGTATGAGTTAAACCTCTTTTTTGAAATTCAATGGTGTACATATCTGAAACATTAAATAGAAAATGAATAATAAGTATCCAAATTTATTTAAATAGTAACATATGAGATAATAGAATAAATTTTGTAAAAAACATACTCACACACAATTACTTTACCCAACACATGCCGCTTTTTTAAATCTTGAAGTAACTCTTCAAACTTCATTTTGAACACTCTTGAGATGATATCTGGTCTATCATGAGGCTTCAAACCCATAGGGTTAAGAAATCTAACAATTTCAGGCCAATTAGGATTGAATGTCATTGTCAGAAACAAATCAGGAAATCCCAATGAACTACAAATTTCCATCCCATCAAAGTATAATTTATCCATGTATCTACGACTACCAACAAAGGTTGAAGGTAATATCACTCTTTTCCCAATATTTGATCCTTGACTTTGGTCATTTGATTGAGATTGATTCAAATTTCTGTATTTATCAACCCTTAGCTTTGACTGATTTCTTTTGATAAAAGACAATCTTTTAGACTCCACCATAGTATAAGCATCAACTAAAAATTGATGAAATAGCCTTCTTGACCTCAACAAAGTTTGAGCCTCATTCTTCCTTCTTTGCAATCTAAAGGACATCCATTCTCTAATAGTTAGACGATTTCGTTTTCTATTATGAGAATCAACTCTAACTCTATGACTTATATCATGTCTATAGCCATCATCCCCAAAAGGAAACAACAGTGGGTATTGAAAAGCCAAGTAGCTTGCATGTAATTCGTTAATTCTCTTCAAATAGCCACTTTGTGTTTCCATAATTATATCTCTTTGTGATGCTGAGTCAATATCTCCAACTATTAGAGCAGCCACTTCAGAAACTGTTGGTAAGTTATTTACTCTACCATCAGAATTTCTTTCGGAAATTAGCTTCAATTTCAAGTTTGGAATAACACCATCTTGTAATCTTTCCCTTGCCATTCTAAAAGACTTTGCATGGACATTATTTTCATCCAACATTTGTGATAATTGCCTAACTACATTTGAATCAACCTTGTTGTTCCTATATTCATCAATTGAACAATAAATAAATAATGATTGTATGAATTGAAAGAAATATAACATTATGTTGTATAGTAATTAATTATCATCTACCTTATTCCATTCATCCTATTTTCAATTTCATGTTCTGTATCATAAATGTAGAGTTGGGCAAACTTTGGGCATTGTCCAAGCATCGGCAACATGCTACCAATGTGATGACATGGTTAACCTTGAATCCTAATAGTTGGAGGACCTCTACCATTGTTGATAGATCTATCAAACTTTGCACCGGCAGATGTGAATGAAAACATCATGTTGTATAGTCGAATATTATTTTGATAATTGATACTATCACTGCAGTGCTTATCAAAAAGGAGATGTTGAAGGAAGGGAGGAGGTGTTTTCAATAACGGTATTTGTACTTTTCCATCACCACAACAAAGTTCATATTTAGGTGTTGTAGTATTTCTATGTTTACGCTTTCGCTCTTGATACCACATGCATGCTCCACAATAATCACATTCAATAACTGGATCACCAATATCAGAATATCCTAAACCAAATTTTTTAAGGTTAGTGTTGTTTTGTTGTATTATAAAATAAAATTTATGTATATATAGTAAATAACCTTGTTGTTTTTCAAACGTTGAGGTTGTAAAGGAATTATCAACTTGATCTTCATCCTCTAAAGAGCATTCAATATTCACATCTTCATTTTGTAAATAATAAACAATATTAGTCTAACATAAAAGCAACAAATTGTCTTTTTCAATGATTACTAATATGCTGAAATATTTAATGTACCTTGTATGTCA
>NC_032017.1:17122106-17122594 GCF_001865875.1 Lupinus angustifolius
CTTCAGTTGTATGTTGATTTCCTTGGTCACTATAAGTTTGAGTTGATGAGAAAGGAAACACATATTCTTTTTGTGGTGTCAAAGTGTTGAAGTTTTCATCATCGAATATGCTACCATATTTAGCCATAAGATTTATCCCTAAAGATTCTTGGTTGATAAGTCTTCTTTTCCTAGTTTGTTCATGGATTAGTGATGGTTGGGTATGTGATGTAGAACTTGAACAACCATTGGTATTCAGGAACCCATAAATGTCCTTCTGCTTCATAGAATTTAAATCTATTTGTGATAGAGGAGTTCTACTTATTTGCATTGGTGTTGATGTTGGCATGTCACTAGTGGAAGTAGTTGCGGGTTTGATCTTGAATAATTTATACCCTTATCCCTCAAAGTAGACTTTCTCTTATTTCTCGCAATTGACGGACAAATGTTTGGAATATTATGATCCATATGATATCAAGATAAATAGATATGCATTCATCAAATGAACT
>NC_032017.1:17122694-17123241 GCF_001865875.1 Lupinus angustifolius
AAAATCATCAACAACAATGCAAAGTCTTGATAGTATAAGTGTAAGATAAAGTATAACAAAAAGAAAACTACTATAATAACTTTTCATTCAACAAAATATAAGAATAATATCAGACACAACTACTTTTTATAATTTTTATGACCTTGTGATAAAGAAATAAAATCATTCAGAGGCAGTAACATTACCTTATTCCAGAAATAAGGCTTAGGATGTCTTTTGACAGCTATACTTCTTTTTTGATTCCTAAATGCAAAGGTAATAGTTAAAAACAAAGATGAAGGAAAAATGATTTGTAAATAGAAAGGGAAAGCTAAAAAGAACAGGAAATGATGAGATGAAGGAGTTGATTGTTACCTTAGTGCTTCAAGAAGATTGGGAAACAAAGACCATAAGTTGAGCTTTAATGTGCAGGAAAACCTAACGTGGACTCTGTGTAGTTTTGAAAAAAGAGAGTTGTAGAAGGTAGAGGAGAGATATTATGGAAGAAGTGTTGGATTATTTTTTGTCATTTGTGGTTGAAGGTGTTTAGCTTGAGACAAATTTCTTT
>NC_032017.1:17123341-17123818 GCF_001865875.1 Lupinus angustifolius
ATAATTGATACTATCACTGCAGTGCTTATCAAAAAGGAGATGTTGAAGGAAGGGAGGAGGTGTTTTCAATAACGGTATTTGTACTTTTCCATCACCACAACAAAGTTCATATTTATGTGTTGTAGTATTTCTATGTTTATGCTTTCGCTCTTGATACCACATGCATGCTCCACAATAATCACATTCAATAACAGGATCACCAATATCAGAATATCCTAAACCAAATTTTTTAATGTGAGTGTTGTTTTGTTGTATTATAAAATAAAATTTATGATATATATAGTAAATAACCTTGTTGTTTTTCAAACATTGAGGTCGTAAAGGAATTATCAATTTGACCTTCATCCTCTAAAGAGCATTCAATATTCACATCTTCATTTGGTTAATAATAAACAATATTAGTCTAACATAAAAGCAACAAATTGTCTTTTTCAATGATTACTAATATGCTGAAATATTTAATGTACCTTGTATGTC
>NC_032017.1:17123918-17125821 GCF_001865875.1 Lupinus angustifolius
TGAGTTGATGAGAAAGGAAACACATATTCTTTTTGTGGTGTCAAAGTGTTGAAGTTTTCATCATCGAATATGCTACCATATTTAGCCATAAGATTTATCCCTAAAGATTCTTGGTTGATAAGTCTTCTTTTCCTAGTTTGTTCATGGATTAGTGATGGTTGGGTATGTGATGTAGAACTTGAACAACCATTGGTATTCAGGAACCCATAAATGTCCTTCTGCTTCATAGAATTTAAATCTATTTTTGATAGAGGAGTTCTACTGATTTGCACTGGTGTTGAGTGTTGATGTTGGCATGTCACCGATGAAAGTAGTTGCGGGTTTGATCTTGAATAATTTATACCCTTATCACTCAAAGCAGACTTTCTCTTATTTCTCGCAATTGACGGACAAATGTTTGGAATATTATGATCCATATGATATCAAGATAAATAGATATGCATTCATCAAATGAACTCTTGTTTTAGAAATTTATACATCCAAGTGTATGATTAGTTGATAAATTATATAACTAATGAATAAGGTATTAAACTGCAGTCATGAATTATTTTATGGCTATCTTGAACTCCTGTTTTAGAAATTTATACATCCAAGTGTATCTTTTTATATTTGATTACCATTGGTACGAATTGCAAGTTATCACTATATATTTATGTTGTAGAAGATACAGTGTACTTAATGTAGTAGGTACATATTCTATATTAATCATAATTCTGAGAAAAATGGCAACATAACAGTCCTTAACATTCCATAGAATCTTAAATCATACATAAGCAATTATGAGAAAAAATAATCACAAAATAGCCTCTAACATGTTACAAACTAATGTCAACAAAGTACAAAATGCTAATATTATGAGTATAAAAAACATTTGCGAGGAAGAGATGATTGTAGGGAAGTCCATAATGTTCCTACTTTGATAACATTGCAATACAACACATATTATTCAAAATCAATCACAAAATATTGGATTGATTCTAAGAAAAATGGAAAAGCAAGAAAAGTAAAGCATATCAATGAAAATGGACAATTACATTACTTGAATCATTTGATTCTAATTTCCGCATAACATTCCCTAAAATTTCAGAGAATCTTAAATCATACATATACAATTATGAGAAAAAACATAATCAACAATGCATACAATTACTTATTGAACAAAATATTGTATATATCAATCATATATTTCAGATTGCTCTTAAAAGAGTATAGTCATAATGTGTATAAAAGCACAATCAACACTGCATACAGTTATTTATTGAACATTTTCTAGAGTATAAAGAAGGGAAATTTTATTCCAGTCACTTTTGATACGTAGAAGAGTATACTAAAAAATGCATCCACTGCCTTATTGAACATGTTACAAAGTATAAGGAAGAGAAACTTCATTCTGGGCACTTTTGATAGTACTACTTTCTATAATTTTTATGACACTATTCAGAAGGAGATAATAAATTAATAACATAGACAATATTTATAAATAGATAATCAAATTCAAACCACACTTATTAAACAGTAAACATTTTCTATGGTTGTGGTTTTTTGTAATTTTTTATTATAGAAAAACATCAAAAACAATGTAAAATCTTTATAGTATAAAAGTACGACATAGTACAACAAAAGCAAAGTATGTTATATTAACTCTTTAATGAACAAAATATTTAAATAATATCAGCCACTATTATTTTTTATAATTTCTACAACATTGTGAAAAGGAAATAAAAACACTAACTTATTAACATAATATGATACAACAGAAAATCATCAACAACAATGCAAAGTCTTGATAGTATAAGTGTAAGATAAAGTATAACAAAAAGAAAACTACTATAATAACTATTCATTCAACAAAATATAAGAATAATATCATACACAACTACTTTTTATAATTTTTATGACCTTG
>NC_032017.1:17125921-17167192 GCF_001865875.1 Lupinus angustifolius
GTAACATTACCTTATTCCAGAAATAAGGCTTAGGATGTCTTTTGACAGCTATACTTCTTTTTTGATTCCTAAATGCAAAGGTAATAGTTAAAAACAAAGATGAAGGAAAAATGATTTGTAAACAAAAAGAGAAAGCTAAAAAGAACAGGAAATGATGAGATGAAGGAGTTGATTGTTACCTTAGTGCTTCAAGAAGATTGGGAAACAAAGACCATAAGTTGAGCTTTAATGTGCAGGAAAACCTAACGTGGACTCTGTGTAGTTTTGAAAAAAGAGAGTTGTAGAAGGTAGAGGAGAGATATTATGGAAGAAGTGTTGGATTATTTTTTGTTATTTATGGTTGAAGGTGTTTAGCTTGAGACAAATTTCTTTTTTTAATTTGAAGTAAAAGTTTGTCATGTAAGTGACTTTGAAAAGTAAACATGTTGCAACATTACCTTTTGGCTGAGAATAATCATTATAGTGAGTTTTTTCATTAGTCATTGTGTTTACCAATGTTATGCTCATGATAGTATGTCAAGTCACCTGTAAATTCAAAACACTATAAAAACAATTACTTATACAAAGAATTATTATATTTACAGAAAAAATAGTGAAAGAAAAATTAGTCTTTTAGAGATATTCTCCTTGTTAGAATGGTGGATGATCTACAAAATAATAAAAAATAAATCAAAGAGGATATATAAATACTGATGCACATGTTTTGGTGTATAAATGTATTTGATATTTGTCAAATACTCATACTAATTATAAAGTTATGTACAATATCATTCTATTAATGGGGTACCGTTCTATTTACTATATAATTACATGATTAATTCATCTATATTTATTACCTAACATGTCAAGATTTAACAAAATTATAAACATTTGATGTTTTTATATTTTTTAAATGCATGTTCAATAAAACTATTTTGTATATCGTACATTATTACATGAATATATCGTAAATTATATGGAACTAAATTTCTATTTTCTTATATCAAATGAAAATGGAAATAGATTATTATAATCAGATGATTATCATTGCAAATCCATGTTTGAAAAAATATAAGGCATAAATCATTAGTGATGAGTCATGATCTCTTTTAAAAAAATACACATCATAGAGAGACAGTCATATACAATGTTATATAAAGTGTTAAAAATCGATAATGATGTTAGAGAAATAACATATGGTTAATGTGGTTGTTGAACTATACCCCAAAAGAGACAATTAAATTAAGGTGATTACCCAATCATGTTAGTTTATATCTACCTAGCCAAAAAGCTCAGTTTTTCAAATTTACTACATGTCATGTCCCTCACGTGTTACTTATATTTTCAGAGATTCTCGATTATGAAATTCTAATATTCAGATATAGTCACATAATATACATAGGAAATTAGTATTACAATTTCAGTCAGTTTGTGGGTACTTGACGATAAGTTCACAAAATATACATATAGTAAATTTATGTTTCAATGTCATTTAGACTGTGGGTACTTGAGGATAAGGTCACAAAATATACATCAAACTATGATGCATCAGAGTTTAGTTCTCAAAAAAGGTCATACATCTATTTCCTACTCGAATGACTCATTCAGTCTTGATATGTTTTGCCACCTTGGAGGATGACAACTGAGTGGATTTATAGAATGGGCTTTGTAGAAGGTCCAAATCTAGGTCAGCCGACATTCTCTTGGCTGGAGTTACAACTTGAAGGTTGTCTGGATCATGGTCAGCAGTGATAGATACAGACTACCCATGCAAGTTGAAAAATTCACAATATATCACACTTATTAGTGTTATTAACTTTGAACCATAAACATTGTAAAAAGGGATGGATTCCACTCACATATTCATGTTCAGAAATGTCATTGACAGGGCACTTTCCTTTTTGTTCATCATAGTTCGAAACCTTGTAAATAACAGGTACAAAATAAATATTATCAATTTAGAAGAATCTTTTTTTTATTCAAACATGGATACAACATTATATATTTTAACTTACAGTATGCACCTCCAGTATTCCAAACTGACCAGAAATTGATTTTATCAAACTTGGATTTTCAGATAGTCTTATCACAGAGGATTGGTTGTAGGATGGCTGCACTTTGACCCTTAAGGCCACTGTCCTTGCAAGGAGCATGTCAAGATTTAGAGGGAATGCTTTTGGATCATCTTCCCCTTCCTAAATACAAAAATAATGTATTGAATAAATGTATTGGTCAACTAACATGTCATTGTCTATTACTGAAAATAAATGAAGATATGTCAAAGGCTTACTGCAACCATCTGATTTCTAAGCTCGCATGCAGATATTCCAATTATTTCAGCACATTGGCGATCCCAAAAGACAAACCTTCCACTTCCATTTTGGTGAATAACCTTAATGTCCAATTTATACCTTAAATAAAAAAATATTATAATGAGTAAAAGATTAAAAAAATTCAATTTCTAAATGAAAGTTATATATTGAAAAAGTTTTACCTTGGCGTAGAACTCAGATTATATGTTCCACACTTGCAGGTGAAGGGACCATCCTTAACCTCAGCCTTCTTAGTGCATTTTATACAACCATCATAATACCATCCTTGTTTCCCAACAATAAACATTGTTGTTGTTCCAACAGTAACACAAGTAATTTCCTGCACATTAAAAACATTAGTTAGGAGATCACTCATAAGAAAAATAGTAACTACAACATAAATTTACCTCAGTTGATATTAAGGTAGCAATTTCGGAGATAGTCTTAACCTCAGCCTTGTACATAAATCGATCATCATCAGATAAATTAGAATACTGTGATAATTGGCTGTTACCTTGGCTCAATGTATCACAGGACGGACTGAGAGTTGAAAATCTACACAAAAAATAAGAGGATATGAATATAATACATTAAATAAATACTAAAAATTTGAATATAGG
The DNA here is from genome assembly GCF_001865875.1 of Lupinus angustifolius. NCBI lineage: Eukaryota > Viridiplantae > Streptophyta > Magnoliopsida > Fabales > Fabaceae > Lupinus > Lupinus angustifolius. Next base: position 17,128,833 of record NC_032017.1, read on the forward strand.
TATAATTACATTGTACCTGTCTTTGTAGTTCTGAAAATCTGGAATTTCATCATTAATAAAAAATTTAGATCCACACCATGAATTGCTCACACTAGGTGGGTACNNNGCTCATACTGGGTGGGTACTTACCTACAACAAAGTCAAGTTAAGTATTAGTCAATTAATGAATTCTTATAGAAAAATTAGAAGATCTATAACAATAAATAATACCTTGTCCTTCCTTGACTCTTGCATGTGTCAATAGAATGACCATATGTTCACCGATTGTTTGGCAATTGTAAGAGTTACAAAACTTCATAGCATGTGATTCCCATAGAGTACAGGTGATGATATCACCACTGATTGAAAATTATAAGTAAAAACTTTGAATGAAATAAAAAAAAAGTAAATAAGTAAGAAAAAAAAAATAGCATTTTTACTTACGTAAAATCTCTGAGATTGATAATAACCTTCTTTAAATTTGCTTCAGTTTGAGAGTAAATCATCTTATCAACAGCTCCAATGATGTCTACCAAGATAAAAAAAAAGTCTTAAGATAGGATAAATTAAATAAATAATTGAGCAGAAATAATACATATTTTTTAACCAAAAACTTACCTACTAACAAATAAGTTTGAAAGTTCCCAGCAAGAATTTCACCAAAGTTTTTAAAATTATATTCAAATAGGGGAATATCAGGAAAGTCCATTTCCTTCAGAGTTGTTCCAGAACTAAACTGCATTCTATAGGCATGATCACATGCCTTAAATTGGAGATCATTGTGAATCACATTGAAATTGTGCATGACATACGTCTTATTTTCAACCAAATGTTCTCTCCATTGGATGAACTCATCCATCTTAACAGTGACTTGGATCTTATCTCCCTAAATTAATTAAAAGAATTGAACATTATTAAACTATCAAATATATTGAAAATAGATATGACATATTATTACCTTACAATCCATCAATATCATTTCAAGATGTTCTGATTTGGGTGGNAAAGAAGTCCTTATGGGTGGAAGTTGCACATACCAAATTTCAGTAATTCTAACACCAATCTTCCACAAGTGTTTTGAATCATTCAAATCCTTTAGAAGCTCGAACGGGCGTGATATTGACATTAATACAGCACAGACTAAATAATAATAATAATAAAAAGGATAAACAACATTTGAATAAATATATAGGAGCATAAGTTATAGAAACAATGATATTGTAGTAATGTAAAAAATGTTAAGGTCATTTTTTCAGAGGTGAGCATATAAGTATGCTACCACATATTATACAGACCTTGTTATTATAGAAGACATATCTCTCTGCATAAGACTCGACTTTATCCATCACTAAGATATTCAAGAGTGTGATAATCAAATAGGAAACATATAAAATTACAATATGAAAGAAATAACAGTAAACTACATATATCAATACAATATAAAATTACATAGAAAATGTATCATTAAAGATGTCTATTAAACATATGATTTTAACATCCATTACAAATAGAGAGTCACATACATTCAAATATTACAATGAATATTCTAATTGTTATGAGTACTTAGCTCAAAAATTATAATTTGAAAAAATGAACATCAAGGTACCATGACATGCAGAGAGTCAACTTCATAACTTATATACCCCTAATGAGACATTAACATAGAAGGACTAAACGTAATCACTAAAAAAAAGCTTTAAAAGTTAATGTCATATAACAGCAACAGAAGGAGACTCATACATATTAGAAACAACAAAAAATGTAAACAAAAAATATTGGAACCACACATAAGCTAAAGAAGTCCTTAGATACATATTAGAAATAACAAAAAATGTAAACAAAAAATATTAGACTCATACATAAGTGCAGGAAACTCCTTAGATACATATTAGAAACAACAACAAAATGTAAACTTTTGACTCCCAAATAGAGAGTTACATACATTCAAATATTACAGCGAATTTAGTAATGGCAGAATATTATAATTGTTATGAGTACTTAGTTCAAAAATTATAATTTGAAAAAATGAACATAGGTTCCATGGATATGCACAGAGTCAACTTCATAACTTATATACCGTAATGAGACATTAACATGGAAGGACTGAACGTAATCACTGAAAAACAAAGTTTAAAAGTTAATGTCATATAACAGCAACAGAAGGAGACTCATAATATTAGAAACAACAAAAAATGTAAACAAAAAATATTAGACTCATTCATAAGCTAAATAAGTCCTTAGATACATATTAGAAACAACAAAAAATGTAAACAAAAAATATTAGACTCATACATAAGGTAAAAAAGTCCTTAGATACATATTAGAAACAACAAAAAATGTAAACTTTGACTCCCAAATAGAGAGTTACATACATTCAAATATCACATTGAATTTGGTAATGGCAGAATATGATAATTGTTATGAGTACTTAGTTCAAAAATTATAATTTGAAAAAATGAACATCAAGGTACCATGACATGCAGAGAGTCAACTTCATAACTTATATACCATAATGAGACATTAACATAGAAGGACCGAAAGTAATCACTAAAAAAAAGTTTAAAAGTTAATGTCATACAACAGCAACAGAAGGAAGGAGACTCATACATATTAGAAACAACAAAAAATGTAAACATAAAATATTAGACTCATACATAAGCTAAAGAAGTCCTTAAATACATATTAGAAACAACAAAAAATGTAAACTTTGACTCACAAATAAAGAGTTACATACATTCAAATATTACAGTGAATTTGGTAATGGCAGAATATCATAATTGTTATGAGTACTTAGTTCAAAAATTATAATTTGAAAAAATGAACATCAAGGTACCATGGACATGCAAAGAGTCAACTTCATAACTTATATAACCTAATGAGACATTAACATGGGAGGACTGAAGATAATCTCTAAAAAACAAAGTTTAAAAGTTAATGTCATATAACAGCAATAGAAGGAGACTCATACATATTAGAAACAACAAAAAATGTAAACAAAAAATATTAGACTCATACATAAGTGCAGGAAACTCCTTAGATACATATTAGAAACAACAAAAAATATAAACTTTGACTCCCAAATAGAGAGTTACATACATTCAAATATTACAGTTAATTTAGTAATGGCAGAATATTATAATTGTTATGAGTACTTAGTTCAAAAATTATAATTTGAAAAAATGAACATCAAGGTTCCATGGACATGCAGAGAGTCAACTTCATAACTTATATACCATAATGAGACATTAACATAGAAGGACCGAAAGTAATCACTAAAAAAAAGTTTAAAAGTTAATGTCATACAACAGCAACAGAAGGCAACAGGAACAGAAGGAATGAGACCCATACATATTAGAAACAACCAAAAATGCAAACATAAAATATTAGACTCATACATAAGCTAAAGAAGTCCTTAGATACATATTATAAACAACAAAAAATGTAAACTTTGACTCACAAATAGAGAGTTACATACATTCAAATATTACAGTGAATTTGGTAATGGCAGAATATCATAGTTGTTATGAGTACTTAGTTCAAAAATTATAATTTGAAAAAATGAACATCAAGGTTCCATGGACATGCAGAGAGTCAACTTCATAACTTATATACCATAATGAGACATTAACATAGAAGGACTGAACGTAATCACTAAAAAACAAAGTTTAAAAGTTAATGTCATATAACACCAACAGAAGGAGACCCATACATATTAGAAACAATAAAAAATGTAAACAAAAAATATTAGACCCATACATAAGCTAAAGAAGTCCTTAGATACCTATTAGAAATAACAAAAAATGTAAACTTTGACTCCAAAACAGAGAGTTACATACATTCAAATATTAAAGTGAAATAAATTTTCAGTGATGAACAATAAAAGGTTTGCGAACCATAGTTCACTTCGCGGTGATGAACAATGTTAACAGGAAAAATATGAACCATTGACGTTTTCAACAATGAGAACTAAAGGTGAAAACTTTGAACTAAAGAAGTCCTTAGATAACAGCATTGACGTTTTTAACATGGAAGGACTGAACATAATCACTAAAAAACAAAGTTTAAAAGTTAATGTCATATAACAGCAACAGAATGAGACTCATACATATCAGAAACAACAAAAAATGTAAACAAAAAATATTAGACCCATACATAAGCTAAAGAAGTCCTTAGATACATATTAGAAATAACAAAAAATGTAAACTTTGACTCCCAAACAGAGAGTTACATACATTCAAATATTAAAGTGAAATAAGTTTTCAGTGATGAACAATAAAAGGTTTGCGAACCATAGTTCACTTCACAGTGATGAACAATGTTAACAGAACAAAGTGAACCATTGACGTTTTCAACAATGAGAACTAAAGGTGAAAACTTTGAACTAAATAGCTTAGGCTATCATCGGTAAAAAAAATGGCTTTGAACTCTCTTATTCTCATATCTGTAAAAAAATTAATGGAAACCCATTTATCATCTTCAAAATGCAACATTTTTAAGAAATAAATTTTTAGTGATGAACAATAAAAGGTTTGCGAACCATAGTTCATTTCACAGTGATGAACATCATTAAGAGAAAAAATAAATCATTGACGTTTTCAACAATGAGAACTAAAGGTGAAAACTTTGAACAAAATAGCTTAGGCTATCATCGGTAACAAAAATGGCTTTGAACTATCTTATTCTCAGATCTGTAAAAAATTTGAATGTAAACCTTGTTATCATTTTCAAAATGCGACATTTTTAAGAAATAAATTTTCAGTGATGAACAATAAAAGGTTTGTGAACCATAGTTCACAGTGAAAACTAAATGTGAAAAATTTGAACTAAATAGCTTAGGCTATCATCGGTAACAAAAATGGCTTTGAACTATCTTATTCTCAGATCTGTAAAAAATTTGAATGTAAACCTTGTTATCATTTTCAAAATGCGACATTTTTAAGAAATAAATTTTCAGTGATGAACAATAAAAGGTTTGTGAACCATAGTTCACAGTGAAAACTAAATGTGAAAAATTTGAACTAAATAGCTTAGGCTATCATCGGTAACAAAAATGGCTTTGAACTATCTTATTCTCAGATCTGTAAAAAATTTGAATGTAAACCTTGTTATCATTTTCAAAATGCGACATTTTTAAGAAATAAATTTTCAGTGATGAACAATAAAAGGTTTGTGAACCATAGTTCACAGTGAAAACTAAATGTGAAAAATTTGAACTAAATAGCTTAGGCTATCATCGGTAACAAAAATGGCTTTGAACTCTCTTATTCTCAGATCTGTAAATTTTTTGAATGGAAACCCATTTATCATCTTCAAAATGCGACATTTTTAAGAAATAAATTTTCAGTGATGAACAATAAAAGGTTTGTGAACCATAGTTCACAGTGAAAACTAAATGTGAAAAATTTGAACTAAATAGCTTAGGCTATCATCGGTAACAAAAATGGTTTTAAACTCTCTTATTCTCTGTAAAAAAATTAAATGAAAATTCATTTATCATCTTCAAAATGTAACATTTTTAAGAAATAAATTTTCATTTTTGAAGCTTAAGTTACCTTAAGAAGATGAAGAAGGCTGAAATAGCTTACTTAGTGGAGGAGAATAAGAAATGAAGAGGTGAAATAATGAGGTGAAATGAAGAGGTGAAATAATGAGGTGAGATGAAGAGGTGAAATGATGAGGTCAAAAAATGAGGTGAAATGAAGAGGTGAAATGATGAGGTTAAAAGAAGTGGAGTACACGTGTTTGAAGATGTGAAATGAAGAGGTGAATGAGGAAGAAATAAAGTGGAGTACATCTGATATATGCATAGAGAAATAATGACACTGATACAATGAAATGACAAATGTGTTTTTTTTGAATTTTTTATTAAAGTTTTTTACATTTTTACCCTCTTATAGTCCAAGTGTCAGTCTTTGAAGAAGGTTTTTTTTGTAATACCATAAGCCCTTTCAATTCTTAAAGAGATAGTAGATTCCCCCTACCTTCAGGAATTTCAGTGTTCAGCATGTTGTCCACATAATAAATAGACTACCTACTCCTCTTCTCAATAACCTCTCACCATATCAAAAAATTTATAATCAAATAGCCTATCTTGACCACTTTAGGGTCTTTGGCTGCCTAGCCTACGCCACCACTCTGCAAGCTCACAAAACCAAGTTCATGCCTAGGAGTAGGAAAACTGTCTTCCTTGGTTTCAAAGAAGGAACTAAAGGATATATCCTTTATGATCTTACCTCTCATAACTTTTTCCTTTCCAGACATGTTCATTTTTATGAACAAATTTTCCCCTTTACTCAGAACCTTACCTTTGAAAACCAAACAACATGTAAAATTAACCCTGCTACCTTCCCATCTCAACCTGATTCACCCAACCTGTCCCCTTTAAATCCTCCTCCTACACCAACTCAACAACCTATACCCAATCATGCTCCCCTAACATCTCAATCCATTAGCAATAGACACTCCCTTAGAATTAGAAGACCTCCAACACATCTCAGGGACTACCATTGCAATCTAACTCTATCTCAACCCCTTTCTCCCTCCTGCAATGTCAAATATCCCATATCCTCTGTCTTAAACTACAACAATCTGTCCAACAGTTATAAACATTTATGCCTAAATGCTTCCATCCATCAAGAGCCAAAATCCTATAAACATGCCTCTTCTATCCCCTGCTAGCATCAAGCTATGCAACAAGAACTCCAAGCCCTTGATCTTAACCATACCTGGACCTTAATGCCTCTCCATCCTGATAAGTCCTCAATTGGTTAAACCTCTATCAAAATTCTTTTTTCCAGCTTCCCAAGCAATCTCTCTTTTCTTTTCTTTGTTCTTTATTTCCTTCTGTTGGGCCTTGTTATGTTAAGCCCAGTTTCTCTTCTTGCTGGTTCAATTAGTTAGTTAGTTAAGTGGCTTTCCTTTTTGGTTCATTCAGTTAGGTAGGTTAGTTATTTTTCTTCTATTAATAGCTTGTCCTTCCTCTTTGTTTTCAATGAAGCAAATTAATAAAATCTCAAGGTGTTGTTTTAGTATTTTCATTTCTCTCTTCTCTTCTCCACTGGATTTCGATCCAATCAAGACCTAATTTCACATCTCAAAAGTCGTGATCTCTTCATCTGTGTCAAAGAAGTCTTTACGTATAAAAAAATATTTAAATTTTTCAATATAGCCTTTAAACTTATTGATTAATCTTTAACAATTCTCCTATTGACAATGGTTTATAAAACTATATATATATATATATATTATTTATATAAATGGTTACATAGGTAGATATATTCCCTGATGAAAATTACTTATATTTGTATCTTCTTTATTTGAGCAAAATAGTTAGACTTCAGTGATTTGATAAGGATTGGAATGATCAATATTGCAAGAATTAATTATCATACTGATATATATGCGTGTCCGCATGTGCTTAAAGCTTATAAGTTCATCCTCTTATAATATTTTTAAATTATCCATATACAAATTGTTAATAGACGAATAGATTCTTAAAAACCAATTTTATCATATTCTTCATTAAACATATGTATTTTAATTATTTTATAAATTAAATCTATTTATTTTATTTTTGTATCATTTCATTTACGAGTAGTCCTATGAGAGGTGAAATTTGCATGTGGGATGGAATTGAAAATCAAGCATAAGTTATAACCCCTAAAAAACTAGATGTAAACAATATATATATAGGAAGAATAAAAGGAGGTAATCATATTTGTTGCATATGGTATGCTCTTCAGATATTTGAGTCTGCAATGGATCACATACTGTTATTAGCTCGTAACAATTTTGAATGACACAAAATAATCATTAAGACGTTTTATGGTACTGTTAAAATTGTGCAAGCAGACTATCAACCACGTCATTCCCATGATAAAATAGTACAGTTCTTTGTTATACAATTTCTTATTGCACCGTAAGAATCGCTCTCGAATACATCCGCAATATGGTTATCGGTGTCAATTCTCGAATTCCCACAGTATGACTATATGTGTCAATTATTTTTCCACAATACTAACTACTAGTGTCAGTTCTCAAAATTCTCACTTTAGCTGCATGTTGTCTATCCTCCATATATTGCTAGAAGGATTTTTGGCACTAGGGGCCTCACACATGGGTCCACAAACTACCTTCTTCATAATTACTTGTTCAGTCACACCATCAACATTGATAAATTTGTTAAAAAATTTGGAGCTCAAAAGCTGAAAGATCTACAAACAATAGGTCAAAAAATAAAAAATAAACATTAAAAAGATGTGACACCACATTTTAACCAAAAAAGCTTAACATATTAAGTTTATGGATCTAACAATTTATAATACTTTTAGGGTCTATTTAATAATCATGAGAGAAGACATGATATAAAATACAATAAGAATGTGATAAGATATAAGCATGAGGTGCTCTTAACATATCTAATATTTGATGTCACAATGACATTAATATGGAGTGGCAATAGTAGTAGTATGAGAGTGAATGTAGTACTCAAAGTATGAGGGAAATATTGAATTATCTTATCACATTCATCCCTAATCCAATTCCCCCATATATGAAATGAACCCTTACCCTATATACAACTTTTTCACCACTTAACTAACACTTGAAGTTCTTAAGCTGTGTGTATATAGGCCTATCACACAAATGGAATCTATCACTTTCTAGTTTCTAATTCTCGTGGTTGAAGAATGCGGTCAATATGCGGTCAAATGTTTGTTCTTACTTGCTAGTGAAGCTCACTTGATTTTGGAACCTTGTTGAAAGAAACATATTCATACCAATGTGAGTGGATTCTGTAGGTAACTCCAAGGAGATGGAGAAGGGACCTTCTTTTGTAGTGGCCATACATGTGGATATGAGTGTTAATGACATCATGTATTTTCGTTGAAGCAATGTAATTATTTATATTCTTTTGGACCATTACGTCATGTGCATTTCATTCACTCACCAACAATGGGTTGATTTAATAATGTAATGCCTCATGCATGTATGATATTAAATTCAAGGTTAAATGTAAAATTCCTAGTAACGATAGTGATTAGTAGGGTCAATCACTCACTCTATATGAAATTAGTTCCTTAGGTAAGGATGATGAAATATCCTTGTTTATGTTAGATTTATTCAAGTGTGAAATCTCACATTAGATACGAGGGAGAAGAGTGAAAGAATTTATAAGTGAAAAAGACTCATGAAACTAATGTTTTAAAGTTTTGGTTCAAGACATGAGGTTTTACTTGTGACTCTCTATTCTTCTCATATCAAATTAACAATGGAACTCCCCTTTTAAAAAAGAAAATATTTTATCTATTACTATCTAAGTATGAAAATATCTGCCAGACCACTTAAGGATATGCTTAGATGGTGAATACTGAATACCTCAGATGAATTACTCCGGACCACATTAGTATGTTTTGTTTTGAGTTTAAATTCATTTGTCCCTGGTATAATCATTTTAGCCTTTATGTACCCAAAAATAGTATATAACTTAATCCAGTTGTTATTTTAGCCTTTATGTACCCAAAAATAGTATATAACTTAATCCAGTTGTTATTTTAGCCTTCAACTTTATACAATATCTAAGGATCCATCAAACTCTAATACTATCCGACCAACCCATTTTTAATATTTGATATAAAGTTTTCAATGGTATAGAAATACTTAGGTTTATACTATGTTAAAAAACTATGAAGTTGTTTGTGCCTACAACATCATTTTGACAATAGTAGAAAAACCCAAGCAGCATGCTTTTATACCCCAGAGGCGCATCCTGCCACATCCAAACAATTCAGTGAATCAATTAAAATGAAATATTTTCCCATAACTTAAAAAACATTTTGTCACTATATACATATTTTAGAATTAAAAACTGTAAAATGTGTTATTTTTTAGAAAATGTTTTGTCACTAGATACATATTATCTGAGAATAAAGCATTGGGTAATAGGGCTCTAACTTATAATGGGCCTACGAATGTGAGGCCCGTAAATTTATTTTTCTTACCCCTTCAAAATTTAACTTTGAAACAAATCCTCGAATTTTATTGCATTTGTTTTTGCATTTTACAACAGTAATTATCTCTGATCTCATTTCCTTGAGGTAACCCACTTCCCCAATTTTATTTCTATTTAAAATAATGAAAACTTACATACCGCATTACGATAATTTATTAATTAAATTGAAGTTTTTTCTTATTTTTCCCCATTATTTGAATGATATTTTTTTATTAGCATTTTATTCATTGAATTGTTTGTTTTTTATATATAGGTTGAAAATGTCTCTAGGAGAGGTTGCTTGCAGTTACTCGCTCACGATTCTTCACGATGATAACATTTTTGTTACTGTATTCTTTTTGGAATCCCCATCAATATAACGAATATTTATTTTAATTTGAGTTATTTCATATCATTGATCAATCTTGTAATGTCACAATTGAAGGGGAATTGGGATTTTGGGAAAGAAAAAAAACTTTTTCTTTAAATACTAATTGGGCACAATCCATTTTCCCTCTTGGCATTGATTTGGAATCAATTTTTATAAACTAGGGAAGTGGGATTTGGATCAATTTTGCTACACTAGGGAAGTGGAATTAAAATCTATTTAAATCTTGGATGATGATTTTCTCCTGAAGTTATTGTTAATTAGGGTGATAAGATCTCATCCTTGTTGAAAGCAGCAAATGTTGAAGTTGAAGCTTATTGGCCAAGTTTATTTGCTAAGCTTGCTGAGAAGCGGAGTATTGGGGATTTGATATCGAGTGCGGCAGGAGGTGGAGCTCCCGTCGCTGTTGCAGCCCCAGCAGCTGCTGTAGGTGCTGGCAGTGCCGCTGCCGCTTATGCAGCTCGTACTGAGGAGAAGGTAGTTTTGTTGAAGAAGTTGATCCTATTGTTGTTGTTGAACTCTGTATTCTGGCTGTTGGTTATCTAATTGGCATTTTTGTTGCAATTTTTATAGGAAGAACCAAAGGCAGAGAGTGATGACAAAATGGGATTCAGCTTGTTTGATTAGGGGCACTTTCAGTATGATCTATTCTATTTTTATATTAAGTGATAGGTAGTTTTACTCTGTAGATCTCTCTTAGGTCTCAAATTTGTGTTGCATAATTATTTTTTGCAATGCTATGAACTTAGGAATTCTATATTGTAATCCATTTTGAGTATTTGACAGTTGAAGTGGAGGAATATTTTTGTCTCTTCCTCTATTTCCAGTTTCTACTACTAATCAATTTCATGCCTAACTGGTCGAATTTTATTCATTTTCGGCATTTACATGTGAGTAATGTTAAATCCACCTACTGTTTAGAAGGATAGGCTGAAACTGGATGAGTTAGAACTGAGAAGTGTTCTTTATATATATACACATACATATAATGGGATGAAAAGTAGGTAAAAACTCTTAAATGTTGTGCCTTGTGCCAATGCTATTTCAGGTTGTGGTTATCATGAGTAATCATATGGTACTTAAGGGTATACATAAGAAAAGACACAAGCTGCAAGGCCTTGTTATTCTAGTATCGCCTGTATTGTCACCTAAATTTAAACATGTATACTGTTAATCTTGAAAACATCCACTTATTAATACACAAGTAGTGAAAACCATCACTCCTTAATTGTGATGGATTGCCCTGATTTCTCTACATCGCTTTGTTTGTAATTAAAGCAACCTTCTCTCATTAAATTTTAACAAAAAAATGGAAGTAGAATACAAGCTTAACTCAAAATGTCATGCTGGAAAATTCACCAGAATTCAGTGTAGCTGAAGCTTCTCTCATGTTTATGGAGTTGCCACGTTTTCCTTTGCTTGTGGTGCAATTTCTTCGCCATCAATTCCTGGTTCACTGCCAGGAACTCCCAAGCCTAGCAGTACTTCCTCCCACTTCTTAGCAGGTCCCTAAACCCCAAAGCAAAATTCAGTTAATCTGGTTATGGAGAGAGATTTAGTACAAATTTGTCGCTTCACAATTGTATATATAAGTATATAATATATATAATCCTATTATAGTTTTTTGCTATGTTAAGTAGTATCTGCTATCACTCACCTTCCATGAAAGATCTTGAGCCATGCAATTCTTGATAATTTCTCTAAAAGCTGGAGTTCCATGAACTGCAAGAGCCCTTTTTACAGTCTTAGCCAGAGCATCTACATCAGCAGGATCCACAGCTTCACACTGAAGCACAATATTAAAAAATTAAAAAATAACGGTTAGCTCATATTAATGAAGCTACTGTAGTATGGACACACTTGCAGATTAAAAACAAATGGCACATATTACTTCAACATTGAAAGCACCCATCTGAAATCCTGTGAAACCTTCTTTGACTGTGTCAACTAGTCCACCAGTTGAGGCAACAAGAGGTACCTAGCAGTGAGGAACAGATGTCGCTTTATGATTAGAGAAAATCTAATGGTAGGAAAAGTTTCCAAGGATTGAAAGATTGTGCAAAGCAAGAATGTTTACAGTTCCATAGCGCATAGCTTGTAATTGAATAAGACCACAAGGCTCAAATCTGCTAGGAATCAATATAAAATCAGCTCCGGCGATTATCATATGAGCTAGGGGAACATTAAATTTCGCCACTCCTCTGGCCTTGTCAGGGTATGATACTTCAAGCTGCTGAAGTTGCTTTTCCATTTGTTTTTTACCTGTTCCCTAAGACAATACAATAACAGGTTTAAATTAGATTCATTGCTCCTTTACTGATGTAAGAAGGTTTCAACTTTCAACACAGTGTGTTCCCTTTATTTTATACTCACAAGGGCTACTATCTGAACATTCTCCTCAATAAATTGGGGAATGGCTTCTACAAGAATATCAGAACCTTTTTGCTCTTCAAGCCTACCAATGAAACATATGATAGGAATATTTCTGTCTACTGGCAATCCAACTTCTGCTTGTAGGGCTTCTTTCAAAAGAGCCTTTCCTTCCAACACCTAAGTAGAGTAGGATATTAAAATTTTGTCTTGTTATACAAAGAAAATAAAAGGTAGGTGTGAGATAGAGTAAAGTGCATCATACAGTGTGAAAATTTTCATAAAACTCTTTTCTTATGAGCCATTACAAAATAGAGAGATAATTTAACTCTTAGACATGATTCTTACAGTTGCAGCAGTGTATTTGACAGTTATGTATTTATCAGTGGTAGGATTCCACTCTTGAACATCCATGCCATTCACAATTCCAATAATACCATTTTTGCGAATGATGTTGTCCAACTCCACCCCTTTATCCGGTCCCGACACTAGTTCCTGAGCATAATATGGGCTTACAGTCAACACCTGGTGTGATTCTATAATTCCAGCTTTCATCCAATTGATTTTTCTTCCAATCACTGGTTTAACATGCCTGCAAAATCAGAATAATGTGAAGTAATTAAAGTTTGTAATTGTCTATGTTATAGTGACAACTCAATGATGAGAAACATACCCATCAAGGAAGTCAAAGGAGCTTTTAAATTGGTCAGGGAGATTGAGAAGTGAAAAGTCAACGAACGGAAATCTGCCTTGGTAAGCAATGTTGTGGATACAAAATACAACCTGATAATAGCAGCAACCACAGAGAATTTTTGAACAGCTTGAAATGATTATGAATGACAGAATAGGTAAATAGCTAACAGTAGCAGTAGAAAAAACCAGTGTGATTTAGACCTACTCGAGCGTTCTTGAAAATTCCGAATGGTTGGTATATAGTTTTCATGTAGCAGGGGAGAAGAGCAGTGTGCCAATCATTTGCAATGAAAATAACATCTTCGCCTGAATAGCGAAAATTAAGACATCTTGCTTAAAAGATCTGATGTTAGCTTTGAGGAGTTTCATCTGTGATATTGGTACTTTAGTACTTACCATATGGTCCAGAGAAATATTTACTGCCCTTAAGATTCAGAACCCTTGGTGCTAGCAGAGCTGCCTACAAGATTAATTCAGAGAAAAGATAAGGGAAGGCCTGCTGAGTTAAGAAACATGAGGTCAAATGTGTATATATACAGACATATTAGGTGGTGATATGTTATTACAGAGATATATATTACTTAACCCATGGTACAATTCGAATAAGGTAGCATTGCTGCACTGAGAAATATCCGAGAACAAAAATCTCGTGCACTAACAAGGATAGGGAGGATATAGCACCTGACAGAAGAGGCTGAATCGTAGTTGATTATCTTCGTAATCATCTCCAGCTGCAGGTCCATAAAGTTTGGTTCCGCTTTTGCCCCAGACCTTGAAGTTCACTCATCAATAAGTTTCTGAAATAAAAAAGTATAGCTGAAAAACATAGCAACATTCCAACCTTTTCAAGAAATACAGGATGATCAACAAAGACGCGATCAACTCCTCTTTTATAGCAATGAAAGAAGCCAACTTTTTCAGTTCTATTTCCTACTTTTACCTGCAATAAGCAAATTATAGATAATGAACTTAAATATACAAGCACATGTGTGTACAAACTTCCTCTAGGAAGATGAAGATCTCATAATGATATACCTCAGCTACAACACTTGTATCCCATGCATCTTTGTACTGGTCGTAACGCGGAGCAATGGTCATAACGCGATGTCCATTAGCCTAAACAAGGATTAATTAGAAGGAGTGTTGCTCTCACTGAACCCCAAATATCCCAAATCAGCATAACTATATACTATAATAAAGCAATAAGATTAATCTTACTGCCAAAGCTGGTGGCAGACCTCCAAGAACATCTCCTAACCCTCCAGTTTTGCTCCATGGACCAACCTCAGTTCCCACAAATATCAAATTCATGCCACATATGATTGTGCCTGTATGCCTAATATTCTTGCTTTGAAGTTTTTTCTTCCTAGCTTCTGCTGAATTCACTTTGATTGGTGTTCTATTTCGCAGTACATCCACTATGTTCAAAATTCTAAGTCCATTATGAGTATTGATTTGATTTTGATATTGAAGTCTCATTGGTGCAGTTTTAGGATCATATGATATAGTTGGTCCATAATGGAGCTGAGAATTTCTGGAGACTGAGTTGCTTGAAGCAGTCACTGTTGCCATCTTTGATACTTATTCTGAATAAGAAAAATTCCAGACTATAGTCGTAAATAAAATTACTGTGTCCTACTACATTTGTACTATAAGGTATTATGAGTTCAAAGTTCGCTAGTAATTGAGAATAGAGTAATCCTAGCAAAACATATTTTTCAACAGATTCTTTATTATTCTGTGGAGTTTATGTTGTACTCACTAAATACAAACTGAATAAAGTGTGTTAACAAGAGTATTAGAAAAAGAATTTAATAGTATACACCAAACGTGTAAGTGTGATTTATACTGTCAGCAAATCATCCACCAATTGTATGTTAATCATCACTGACTCTCAAACAAAAGTAATACAAATCAATGGTGGATGATATATCGGTTGTGTAAAAAACTTTACACTGACAGTGTATAGATTTTAAACACAAAATGCAGTCAATGTGACTCAATAAAAGCAGTTAGACACATTTAATGAGCAAGACTAAACTTATGATTAAAGAAAAGAGAAGAAAAAAACAGTTAAAGACTACAAACTTAGAATTGGAACTAACCAGCCAGTGGAAGAACTATTATTCTATTTTCTGTTGCTTCTAAAGGTTGCACATGAGGCTGCAACATTTGTAGCGTACACTAATAATAATTCTAAAGTAGCTGGCCTTAACCTTCCACGTGGCAACCATAGAATGAATCATATGTCCTGCTTCCCTTAGACACCTTAGATTTTATTAGAGGCTTATAACATATATTTTGAGATTTCAGAAGCTTGGTGGGGCCCGGTTGCTGCGGTTCCCATCAATAATTGGACTATGCCACTTGTGTTGAGTAAAGCATTAAGAACATGTTTTTTTCCTTGCAAAACTAGTTGAAAATTGGAAATTATAAAATAAAATATAAAAAAGGGCCCAACCGGGTTCGAACCGGTGACCTCTTGATCTGCAGTCAAATGCTCTACCACTGAGCTATGGACCCAATTTGATTTTACAGTGAAATTATAAATTAGATATACAAAACATTTGGTATAGAACCAAAACTATGGAATAATTTCGTAGCATTATCATATTGATCTTGATTAGTTTCTGAAATAATTAAATGATTTTAAAAAATTTATTACAATGGAATCAATAATCGGATAGAAATATTCAATCGCATCAAAATATATTCCTTTTCAAATGTTTGCATTGTTTATAAATATTATTTGAGTATCTATATCTTTTTTTATAAAGTATGTATATCAATTGTTACTAATGAATGAAGTTTTCAAAATTAAATTTAATAAATTTCGAGTTTAGTTCAATGAATAAGAATACAGAAAGAGAAATACCTGTTAACCAGAAATAAATAAGTGTTCAAATATGAAATAACTAACTGCCCAAATATATAATATAATTCATAACCTCTCGCTTTACATTTGCTCCAAATGGTTTGAAGTATGTTGTAATTAGATAATTTATATACAAATATCCAAGTCGTTTTCTTTTAGATCTAAGACTAGGAAAGTGTATAACATAATAAATGTGGATTTAATATCTATACACTGACATTATAAGAGTTTTTTATATTGTCAGTAATCTTCTAGCATTGATTTGTTAATCATCATTTACTCTTAAACAAAAGTAATACAAATCAATAGTAGATGATGTATTAACAATGTAAAAAACTTTACTCAGTGCTTAGATTTTAAACTCAATAAATATTATATGAAAAGATGAAAATATCAATGTTAAAATCACAAAATTTAAATATTTCTAATTACAAATTAAATATTTTTATATTGATCTCTACTTGACTTCAAATTTTGAAATCAATAAATGATCAACTCGTTGTCAAGGTTATTAAACATTTCACGCTTAATATAAAACAATTTATAATCATTCATCCATGCATCTCTTATTTCATTATGAAATCTCATTTTCTACAATCTTGAATAGGCTCTTTCTACAACTGATGTGACAAAATGTAAAATCATTACTAACTACAAAAAGATTATAATCTAATACATAAAAATATATTTTGTATTTTCAACTAACTTATCTGAAAGATTATTGATTCCTATGAAAAGCAGCAAATTTAAAATGCTATGAATATCATGATGATGGAAGTTTCAACTTCATTATTAAGATGAATTATCACTAAATCAGTTGAACAAAAATCACATGGACAAAATTTTACAATCAAATAATTAGGAAGTATATTTAAATTTTTAAGAAGGTAAAATTTATAATGAGTTATTGAAAGTTTTTATGATTTTTAAAAAGATATCAAGTAATTCTTTAAAAACTAGATTTCAAAATATTTTTTTTAAAAGTTACAAATCTATTAAATTTTCATTTATCGAATGTATCTAAGTGTTATTGATTGAGTTAAAAAAGTAAAAATTACTTGAAAAATTACAAGAGGTGTTATTGAAAAATATACAAAGTTAGAAGTTTACAATTATTCATATACTCTATAACTTTAAGCTAGTTTTGCTATAAAGAAAAAGGAGAATAATGTATCTCCTTATATAAGGAGATAACTTATCTCATCTAGCCAGTAAAAATGTGATATGTGTGCTATTTTGTTTATTTTTTAAAATATTTTTATAGAAAATGATGAAACATGACACATGTCATGATTTCATTGGCAGGAGGAGATAACTTATCTCCTTATACAAGGAGATACTCCATTCCCAAAAAAAAGATATATACACTAATAGTATAAGAGTTTTTAACTGATATTACAGCACCAATGATTCGCGGTAAGGAGAGGAATGTTAAAGATCTGAATCTTTTTGTTTTGATAATTTGCTGAAAACTTAATTTACCAACATAAATACTGCCTAACCTTCTAACAGGAGGATTTATCTGGCGCATCTTTTAATAGGTTTGGAGTATTCTCCAATAGGAGAGTGAACTACTTGCTCAAATCTTAATAAGTGACACCAATAAAATTTAAGGTTTTAGATTTAATATTATTTTTTTAGAATTGGACTCTTCATTTCTTTAATACTGAAGATGGTCTCATTTCAGATGTGGTTGGGATCCTTTTTGGAATAAAGAGTATAGTATTGGTCTCTGACATGTGGTAAAAAAAAATTAAAGGTCCATATTAAAAGTTATTTTTTAATTAAATAAATAAAAACTTAAAAAAACTATTCCTCCCCTTTACATAATAAATTCCAATTACACTACAGAAATCTTTTGGGTAATATTTCATGACGAACTAAAATTAGATATTTTACGAATTGATTTACTATAACTATTTCAAATGTTTTTACTCAAAATTCTTACTATGATATTAATAAGATGTTGGTTGGGAGCATATTTGATGCCTCACAAAGTTATGTTATTATTTATAATTGGTTGAAAAAATGTATTTTTTTTACTAACTACAAACAGTGTTATATGCAGTGGTGACACACTTAATGGAATAGAAGATGTGCAACCATGTAAATGCTAAATATTTGATTTTTAAAATTAACATCTATTGGGAGGTATAATTATACACTCTAAAACTTACTTATAGGATGAGGAGATATCATTGGCTACACCGATAAAAAATGTTATCACCATGCTTGCTTACTTTAATAGCTTGGTTAATTCCGTTTAAAAGTTGACAGATTTTTAATTAACCCAAAACTATAATGGTTGACAAGCATTTACTACATGCTACCCAATTTTCTAAACAACAATACTATCAGAGATCATCACGACCCAAGTTGATCCTATATCAACACATTTATGGTGTTGTGCTCCAATGCCTACTGAATATTAATGTTGAGTTTG
Source organism: Lupinus angustifolius (assembly GCF_001865875.1). Taxonomy (NCBI): domain Eukaryota; kingdom Viridiplantae; phylum Streptophyta; class Magnoliopsida; order Fabales; family Fabaceae; genus Lupinus; species Lupinus angustifolius. Next base: position 17,147,569 of record NC_032017.1, read on the forward strand.
GGTTAGCTCATGTAGACTTATCTATTACTCGATTAAATATAATGTATTTCTTTTTAGATAAAGTTTTTTCAATATTATGACTATGTAATTATATATGAAAATTATATACGTATATATATATATATATATATATATATATATATATTTTGTAAATCATGAATATAGATGCAAAAAATATAATAAATGATATTTTAGACAAAAGATATATCATTATGATGTACACAATTAAATGTGTGACCATGGGTCGAGTCGGGTCAGGTTAATATCGTCTTTTACTCAACCTAAAATATATATTGAGTCTAATTTTTGAATTTGAACTCAACCCTAAACTTTACGAAACTCAACTATATTCAAACTCAGTCATGATTGAGTTAAACCAGACGAACAAATAATATTAAGTCCTGCTCACCCGTAATGAATATAAATGACAAGACCAATAGACTCTAATGTTTTTAAGTTTTTTTTGGGTTAAAATACGGTCACAATTATTAACAACAATCATCATGTGTTGATTGGGTTAGCCTAGTTGCTGAAAATCTTACATTAATTTAGACTATCTTATTTTTAATAAGAAGCCTATCACTAAAGCTTAACTAAAAAGTGCTGATGTGGATGATGTTTATTTGTGAATTCACACTATAAAGGAAAGCTCTACTGAAATTCAAACTTCTGTGGAGAAATCTCCTACAAAGTCTCATCTTATCTTATTTGAAGCATTTTTTGTATTATTAAGGGTATCCCTTACTTTATAAATAAGGAACTAATCTCTCCTAAAGTGTATGGTTATCCCTTCCAATAAGTCTTATTCCTAAAAATTAATTCTTTGACCTATTGATCTTTTTAAGATCTAATAGGAGTCGTAAGTCACTAGACCAACAACTTATTAATTATTATTTAAGCCATTTGTGAAGAGGGAAATTTGTGTGTTTTCATCCTTCTAAATGCCTCCACCCCTTTTAGTATTTTTCTTATACAAGAGAAAGATTAAAAACAAAAACTAAAGAATAGAGTACATGTCTATTTGTAGGATGTTGAGAGCTCATGATAGTGGTGCATCTTAGAGCTTTGGAGAGGCTTGTGAGGCTTGTGGAAACTCAAATTAAGTTTTGCCATGAAATTTCCCATCATGTTTCTGTCTCTAAAAATATGTTGAACACGAATCTACTAATTATTTTAAACAAATCAATGATGTTTTGACTAACTTGTTCTATATTAAATAATGAAATATGCATTTTGTCAATGATGATGTTGATTGCCTCAAGACAGTCATTCTCTAAATTTACGGCATAATAATCTTGGTTCCAAACCAACTCAAGCACTTGTTCTATAGCAAGCAAGTATACTAGGAGGAGAGACCCAATTCCAAACTTGCAAGAGAAGCCTGAAAGCCATTTTCCGTCCACATAACCCTTTTTTGTATTTATAGACAAGAAAAAATACTCCCAAATTAGTTAGATTTTAATATCTCTTTCATTAAAATCATCACATTATCCAGTCTGCTGTTTTTGTAACTCTCTTTTTTCTTTGTTGCAGGGGAAGAGTATGATTATTGTGTTTGAAATCAAGTTCTCAATTTTATGTTTTTATATCAAGTGAGCTATGAAGGTATTTGTCTAATTAATTTAGAAATAACTTATATTCACTTACCTAATTCAAACCGGACCTAATTTACTGATATTGGTACGCTGTTGTTGTTTAAAGTTAAGGCACAATCATTAAAATATTATTAAAGAATTAATTTTCTGATTAAAACATTCTTATTAATTTCCTAACTAAAATAATCACAATTTTCTAACTAAAAGAATTAGAAATAGATGTATTATAAAGAATGTTGGTGTTATTTCTATTATAGAAAACAATGTATAATCATAACTTAAATGATTTGAACATATATAAATGAGATGAGTACAAAGTACAAACCCATAAGAAAAGTGTATCAAATGAAAGTTAGTACATTTTAAGAGATTAATGTTTTGTTAATAAATATTTATTCTAAAACATTATGACCAAGAATGGGGCTGTATATGTTTGAGGGTGAGCAAATGCACACCATGAATATATATATTTTGAAAAATATTTATACCATTTATATTTCTACAAACCTCAACTTTAATTTTGAATGTAATATTTATGAAGTCTCAGTACAAAATTTATACACAATTGTTACATTATTCATAATTTATTTGTATTCTTTAAGAGTCAATGACGATTAAAAATAAATAGTGGATGATGAACTAACAATGTAGAAAACTCTTACATTGTCGGTACATTTAATTTTTTCTCTTTATTTTTCCGTGAAAAAAAATAATCATTAACAAATTGAATTAATTTATAATATTGTTGATATGCGATTTAAGAAATTTCATGATCGTTTCTCCGAAAAAATATCCATTTGTTTTTTATATGTCTTTTTCGAGTCTAGTCAATTTCTTCTTTAGTTTTGAGATGACAAAACTGATTGAATTTACAAAGTTTTATCCACACGAGTTTTGTTCAACTGATTTGACGATGTTTGACAATCAACCTGAGACTTACATCATTGATAAATAATATTGAATTTGCTTATCTGAAATAAATCAATAATCTTTTAGATAAGTTGGTTGAAAGTGAAAGATGCATTGTTTACTGATTATTTTATCTTCTTGTTAAGTTAGCAATACAATTTTAGAAATAATTTTCTAAACTATGAAAATTGTAACAAATATGTTGCGTAATCGAATAAGAGATGCATGAATGAATGTTTGTCTAGTGACTTATAATTAGCGATAAATGTTCAATAATATTGACGAACGAATTAATTATTCAACAATTTCAAAATATAAAATTATATATAAATTAATTAAAATTTATAATTTATTTAATTAATATATTTGTTTTTTGTAATTTTAACATTAAATTTTTATTTTTATAATTGATAATATAATATTTATTATTTAATTTTAAGCTATTTTGCACCTTACCTTTTGGCCCTATTACTGATTGTGACATCTTTAATACATGTAGTCAACCTAGTGAGGGGGATTTCAAAGTTTGATTGTTATTGTATTTTAGTAATTTTATATGGTAAAAAATAGGTATAAACATTATGAACATAAAATAAATATTAATTATTATTATAAAAAAGTATTTTAAATTAGTAAAATAATAATTTAAACAACTTCTTACCTCAAGTATGGATTTGAACGGGATAGTTAGTCAACTAACTAAATTACATATTTGGGAGAATTTTAATTTGAGGGTAATATGTATTTATTGTCAGTATAAATTTCTATTATTTATTTTTGTTGTATTATTTACCACCTATTTGTTTTTTTTAAAGAATCTGATCACGATTAACTTGTAAAAATATAATATAAATAAATAATAGATAATATATTAATTATATATAAATTTTTATAGCAAGATAGATAATTTAATAAATAGGTTTAATTGCTATAAAAGCCTGGCAAACGAACCCACGAGACCAAAGGAGCAGAAGGAGTTCAGTATTATCCTCTCAACTATTTATCTGTTTTATATCTCTCTGTTATTCTATTAAATAAATAATAAATCTCTATATCTTTTCTTATGTTGGGTATCGTATATACTCAAATCACGTGATCATAACGTATCAGAATCTGAACCTTCACTGTTTTTTTGTTTTCCAAAAGGGTTTTCCTTTTCTTTTACCTGAGGCATAAAAGTGCAGATAATCAGTCCTTGAACCCCAAGCTCAAAACCGAGTAAGTAGTACTACATTTTTTTTACAGTTTAATATTCAATAATATTACATTAATACCCATTTATTTGTTTCAATTACAATGAGTTTGTGTTGTTAATGACCCCTTTTGGTTTGTTTGAATGCTTTTGTTTGAGGCTGTGCTGAAACAGTTTGTTGTGGCCCTTATTGTGATAAAATTAAACCAGTGTTTCTTTAGCATGTGTTTTTTTTTTAAATTTAATGTTCTTTAACTGAACCCTTGTTTTTATGCTGTTGCAAGTTTTTGCCTTTTTTCTGCTAGGTTCCTTAGACTTGGTGTTGAGTACAGGACTTAAAAATTACCTAATGATTTAAATAATTGAGATATTTGCATTAATTTTATTTATTTATATGACCAATATTGTACTTTGGTGTAATGTAAGGAGTATCTTATAGCTATATATTAAGGACACCCTTGTTTCTGCTATCTGATCACTTGATTATGCAACTACTTTTGTTATTCAAGGATTCTAATTCCTAAGAAGTAATCTTGTTAGTTTTTCTTTCCCTTTGAATATTCTTTTTCTTGTACAAGGATGCCAATTTTTCATGATCTTATCACCATATGTTTTCAATTGAACTTTTGTGTTATGCATAAAAAGTGAATTGATCTTTATAACAAATCCATATACATTTTCCTGCATTTTTGAAACATTTCTTTTAATCTTAGCTTTGCAGCGTGAATGTAAATTTCTGTTTGACCTTGCAATTATTAAGACATCACTGGATGTTTGCCTGAATTAAAGCTCATCTTTCTTTAGAATTTTCTCACTTTCGAGTCTCTTCATTTTTGGCAAACAGTGGTGTAGACCATAGTTTTGCGCTTTAGTTGTGAGTTATGATCATCTAAACATAAGTAACTTGTTTGCTATTATTATATTAAATTGTTTATTTTGCAAAGGAACTCCAAACCCGGGCTTTGAATCTGTTTTACCATGCTTTATTGTCTGAACTAGTCAATTATAGAATTTAAAGGGGATTTTTTTTTATCAGATATGCATTATATTGTGTAAATTAATTAGCCAGTCAGTGTTGTCATTCTTCAACACAATTTAAACCTTTTAAGCTGGCTAGATATCATTAGGTTAACAATTTAATTTACTAATGCATGTTGTTTTTGCCCTTATATTTAGAAAGAATCGATCGGTTGTTACATTATAAAGTTGTCACTTTTATCAGTATTTGAACTGGGATTGCAATTGCATGCAGAGGCTTTCTGAGCCTTTCTGATTTGATGGATTAATAGTCACAATTTTTATTAGCCAATTCCTAATGCATCTTAAGCACAAATTTCATTTCATGGCCTATGCATTCTGTTACACACCCATACTCATTCCCTCCTATGGATTAATAGTCAAAGTGTTTTTTAATTCATTTTTTACTGTGGCTTTTATGTTTACTGTTTTTACTCCTTGCAGTCTAGCATTTAGACCCAAATATCCATTGAATTCAGACGAAATAGATCTTTGGTGGTTTTTATTTTGGTAGTTGTCAACAGAGGAAGTTGGATAAATTATAACTGTGTGGTAGCAATTTTAGTTTTAGAATTTTGGCTCCAATTGCAGTTGGAATTTAGGTTGAGAAGTTTACTAAGCAGTTATAGTATATTCCAAGTCTATATAAGTTAAAAGTTTATTGTACTTTTATCTATCAATTTACATACAAGTTGCATCCTTTTATTCAGTCTTTGTTTGAGTTTGTGTTCTGCCATGGTGAGAATCAATTTCTACAGTAGTCAAAAGGAATTTTCATATCTGTGATTATATTATCTACTCTCATTATTTAGCATCTGTGCTTTATGTTGCTTTTCAATGTTGTCAACAATGTTTTCCATGCCCATTAGTAGTTGGGAATATACACTGTGTAAGTACCCGGGTTTGAGGTCTATTTATTTTGCTTTCTATTATCATCTTTTTAGTATAGTTATGGTACAATTTTACTCAATTTGCTCAGCATAGCTTATGTTAAATACTTTTAACAAAAAAAGGAAATAGTGCAGTTTTCTCCTTCACGTAAAATGGTTTTATTTGACTGAGTATTTGTTCAGATTACTCATATTTTTCCCGTATGGATTCTAGAGTTTGTTAAATCATCTTGCTGTTGTTGATGATTTGTATTACATGAAATGGTGGAAAATTAAGCCAATAATTAAAGTTGGTGAACTATAAGAATTGGAAAATTTGTGGGAAGTTCATATATTTAATTATTTGATATTTGATTTATTTAATTTTTTGATATTTGATTTATTTAATTTTTAATATTTGATTAATTTAATTATATCATAGAGATTTGACAAATTTTTACGTTGGTTGTCAACTGTCTAACACAACTTTCCCCTTTTATCAAAGCTTGGTTGTTGTTGTAATTTGATTTTAAAAACTCCTCACCCAGTGGGAAAAAGCTTGGTTGTTGATTGATTTAGACAACCATGTTAACCAAAGATTGAAGAATCTATTCAAGAGTTCGAATGTTTATTTGGATGATCTATAAAGTCGTTACAACTAATGTAGGTCATAGATGTATAATGGTTGACAGTTGACACTGCTAGTTTTCTTATAGTTGCTTATTCTGATTCTACTTCTGGAGCAGTGTATCCTGAGATCAAATTGTTCCTAATATACTATACTTATTGATACCTGATATATACTATTTCCTTGTTTCATGTTTAATTATGAGAAGAGAGAATGCCCTTGTCAGATTTTTCTCCAACTCAAGAAATATTGCATTTTCATATTGCAGATGGAAGCACAAAGCTCTCAGGATGCCCAAGTTATTGAAGTCAGTGGAGATATTCTTCCTGGACGAAGTAAGATTTGTGCAGAAGTACCATGTGGGTTCGCAGATGCTGGATCCATCTCTAAGGAATCTGAAGAACGATCAACTTCCATGCGAAAGCTTTTGATGGCAGTGGTCCTTTGTGTTATTTTCATGGCTGTTGAAGTAGTTGGTGGCATCAAAGCTAACAGTCTTGCAATATTGACTGATGCAGCACATTTGCTTTCTGATGTTGCAGCCTTTGCCATCTCCTTATTTTCTTTATGGGCTGCTGGATGGGAAGCTACTCCCCGCCAGTCATATGGATTTTTCCGTATAGAGATTCTTGGTGCTTTGGTTTCTATCCAAATGATATGGTTGCTTGCTGGAATTCTGGTATACGAAGCCATTGCTAGAATCATTGCTGGTTCTGGCAAGGTGGATGGGTTTTTAATGTTTGCAGTTTCTACATTTGGTCTGGTGGTTAACATTGTCATGGCTTGTTTATTGGGGCATGATCATGGCCATGGCCATGGCCATGGACATGGACATGATCACGGCCATGGACATGATCACGGACATGGACATGATCACGGCCATGGACATCATGATCATGGGCATGATGGCCACAGCCATGGATTTTCAGTGTCTACCCATCATCATCACGATGTAAAGCACATAGTAACTGAGCACCATCATACTCATGATGTTGAAAAGCATTCAGGAGAAGCACACAGTCATGCTCACAAGGATGTCACTGAACCACTTCTTGGTGAATCAAAAGACGGGCCTAAGAAGAAAAAGCAATGGAACATAAATGTGCAGGGGGCTTATCTCCACGTACTCGGGGACTCTATTCAGAGTGTTGGGGTAATGATTGGTGGAGCAGTCATATGGTATAAGCCTGAATGGCAAATAGTTGATCTGATTTGCACTCTAATCTTTTCAGTAATTGTTTTGGGGACAACTATCAATATGCTGAGAAACATATTGGAAGTCCTGATGGAGAGCACGCCGCGTGAGATTGATGCTACTAAGCTCGAAAGAGGGCTGTTGGAGATGGAAGAAGTGGTGGCTGTTCATGAGCTGCATATATGGGCCATTACAGTTGGGAAGGTTTTGTTAGCTTGTCATGTTAAAATCAGACCTGAAGCAAATGCAGACCTGGTGCTGGACAAGGTTATAGACTACATCAAAAGGGTATATAACATCAGTCATGTAACCATACAGATAGAGCGCTAGTACAATTTCTTTTAATTTTTTCAGTTATGATTATGAATGGGAGTACGAGAAGTAGTTAGAATTGGGGCTGTGTTTCTAGAATTAAACTTTTTCTAAGACCATAATGTTTGGATATGTTTTTCTTTCCAGAAGTTTAAGAGTGAGGATATTTAGCATTAAATATTTGTTTGCCAAATTTACATGTTTATATGATATTATCTTCAACTAGTTTTATGGCGCTTGGTTTAGGTATTTTACTAAGTTCTTTGGAACTTCATTTGATGCCATTTGATACAAAGTTTGCCTAATTGTCTTGTTCAAGTACATGGATTATTACTTGTGAGACAAATTTGTCCCCTTTTACTGTGTTGAGCAATTGTTGTTGTGTTTTGGGAGGAAGGTTCCTCTATAGTGTGAAAATAAGGACATGTCCACCCTTAATTTGATAAATGAGACTGGTGGACCCGTAATTACTAAGGTGTACCAAAGAAGAAGGAAAGAGAAAGAGGGAAATAGGGGAACAATTAAAAAGGGGTTGGTTACACATGTTCCTAACAAACTGGACACCTGGCAGCAAGAGAATGGAAATGATGATTCGGAAATCAAAGACGGGGAATAAGAAGGCAGAGTGGGAGGAGACTGAGGCAGGCCATAATTGGGTAGAAAGGAGTGATATTGTCACTAGGGAATCCATGGAACTTGTCCTTATTTTCTTGTTATTTCTTTTTCTGCACTTTCTTATACAATAATACTTCATGTACACTGCAATCATGCAGCTCTCATGACACAATAAATATACTGTTTGGTACTAATTGTTGCAGAATCATTTCAATTCTCTATTACTATAGTTGGTATCTATCAAATTGGTATCAGAGCTCCCGGTTCTGGGAGCCTCTGGATGGTATCAACAAGGGTGGATAATAGAATAGAAAATGTGGAGAAGCGGTTGGAGGGAATGCAAGCTTCACTTCAAGAAGCTTTCAGGTTACAAATGGAAACATTGATGAGGACGGTGACCAATCGGTTGGAAGAGGTAGTAGGGGAGATAAGGGAGTTAGGAAGAGAAGGCACGAGAGAATACAGTAACCGAGGGGAAGGAGGTCGCAGGGAGGGGAACAGGGAGGAGGAAGAAATAAGGAGAGTTGACAGAATTAAGAGAGTAGAATTTCCTTATTTCACAGGAGAAGATCCGCACGGCTGGGTGTATCGGGTGGAGCGTTATTTCGAGATTAACAGCATTCCCGACGATGAAAAGGTTGACACAACAGTAGTATGCCTCGAAGGAAAGGCGTTGATCTGGTTCCAATGGTGGGAATCCCGTATGGTGGTGACGGTGAGGTGGCCTATGTTCCGGCAAGCTATTATGAGTCGTTTTCAAGCAGCAACGTCGGACAACCCGTATGAAACATTGATGGGGTTGAGGCAGAGAGGATCCGTCATGGAGTATCGAGAACAATTTGAACTTCAATCAGCTCCATTGCGTTTTGCGGATGAAGAATTCATGAAGGGGGTGTTTATGAATGGATTGAAGGAGGAAATCAAGGCGGAGGTGGGGTTGGTGAGCTCAGGGGACCTTCACGAATTAATGGAAACCGCACATAAGGTGGAAGAAAGGAATACAGCGTTGGGGAGGTCACATGGATATTCAACCCGAAGTAATGGAGCCGGGTTTACCCGATCCGCTTTACCGGGTCGATGGATCGGGGCCCAAGAGCACAAAAGTTCCAATTTTGAGGGTAATAAAAATTTTGGGCCGGTTGACAATTCCAGAGCCTAATCTGGGCAATCTGAAAATTCCACAGGCACGAAGAGAGGAGGAATGTCTCAAGAAGGGGAAAATTCGTTTGCACCAAAACGAGGAACAAGGTTCAAAAAACTCACTAAGGAGGAAGAAAATGAGAAGCGAAGGAGGAATCTGTGCTTCTGGTGCGATCAACGATACTACCCTGGGCATGTGTGCCGCAACAAACAACTTCATGTCATACTATTGGGACAAGAAGAAGAGAAAACAGAAGGGGACGAAGTGGGGAAGACGACGGAAGGCGAGACGGAAGGTGAAATCAGCTTGCAATTAAATATTAGTAGCATCGCGGGGATGACTTCAAAGAATTCGCTCAAGCTATGGGGCACTGTGAAGGGTCGGAAGGTGATTGTGATGGTAGATTCTGGCGCATCTCATAATTTCCTAGCCCCGGGTATAGTAGAAGAGCTGCAAATACCCACAGAAAAAACACAATGGTACTTTGTGGAAGTAGGCAATGGGCAGAGGTTGGGGAGTCAAGGAGTGTGTAGGGGTGTGGAGCTACAACTTCCTACTTTGAAGGTTTTGCATGATTTTTATTTATTTGAGCTGGTGGGTGTGGATGTAATACTGGGGTTTGAATGGTTGAAAAGTCTGGGAAAATTCAGTGCTGATTTAGGACATTACTTGCTGGAAATTCAGGACAACGGTAACATCATTGAAGTCAGGGGAGACCCAACATTGGCTAGAACAGTAGCGTCGGTAAAGGCAGTCATGAAGGAGATGCGCAATGAAGCGGAAGCATATTATGTCGAATTTGGGATGATGAACATGCTATGCACCGACATAGTGAGCATTCCGTGCAACCTGCAACCCATTGTTGAGGAGTTTTGAGACATTTTCCAGGAGCACATAGACTTGCCACCTAGGAGAGCTTGTGATCATGCTATTGTGCTTAAAGAAGGATCAGACATTCTGTACATACGTCCATATAGACAGCCCCACAGTTACAAAGAGGAAATTGAGAAATTTGTGAAAGAGATGTTGACCGCGGGAATGATTCGGCCGAGCGTGAGTCCATTTTCAAGCCCCTTGATTCTTGTGTGGAAGAAGGATGGTGGTTGGAGGTTCTGTGTGGATTATAGGGCCCTGAAAAATGTCACGGTACCCAACAAATTTCCAATTCCGGTGATTGAGGAGTTATTAGATGAGTTGGGGGTGCCACATTGTTTTCTAAACTGGATTTAAAATTCGGTTACTATCAGATTCAAATGAAGGAGGAGGATATCCCAAAAACAGCGTTTCGTACACACGAGGGTCATTATGAATATGTAGTAATGCCGTTTGGGCTCACCAATGCTCCATCCACATTTCAAGCTCTCATGAATGATGTTTTCAAACCTTCTTTGAGGAAGTTTGTGCTTGTGTTCTTTGATGACATACTGGTGTATAGCAGAGATATGGGGGCACATCGTGACCATTTAAGGGTGGTCTTTCAAACACTCCGGAAGCATGTGTTGTGGGTAAATTACAAGAAATGTTGTTTTGGTGTGGAAGAGCTTGAATACCTGGGACATCTCATTTCGGGTCAAGGGATCTGTGCTAACCCGGATAAGATTTCAGCAATGACACATTGGCCTTCTCCAAAAGACATCCATGGATTGAGAGGATTTTTGGGCCTCACCGGATATTACCGACGATTTGTGCAGCACTACAACATTATTGCAAGGCCTCTAACACAACTATTGAAGAAGAACCGATTCCAGTGGTCAACGGAAGCTCAATCGGCCTTTGAAATGTTGAAAACAACAATGGTAAATTTGCCTACGCTAGCCTTACCCGACTTTCAGGTACTGTTTGAGATTGAGACAGATGCGTCTGGATTTGGCATTGGGGCAGTTCTTATGCAACACGGTCGTCCTCTAGCTTTCGTAAGCCAAGCGTTATCGGAAAGGGTCAAGCTGAAATCTGTGTACGAAAGGGAACTAATGGTCATTGTTTTTGCGGTGCAAAAGTGGCGACAATATTTGTTAGGCCACCATTTTGTCATTCAGACGGATCAGAAGAGTCTGAAATTCCTGTTAGAACAACGGGTATTAGGAGGCGACCAAATAAAATAGGTGACTAAGCTGCTCAGATTTGATTTTGAAATACAATATAAACTGGGCTCGGAAAATAGGGTGGCCGATGCGTTGTCTCGGGTGATGGAATGCAACTCCATTTCGATGGTCACTAATGTCGATTTATTGGAGCTCGCTGATGAGATCATTGCTGATGTGCAGTTGTCCCGACTCATACAGGAGGTAGTTCAGGATCCTAAATCTCACCCTTCTTACTCACTGGCTAAAGGATGCTTATGGTATAAAGGACGATTGGTGCTACCCGCCAAGTCAACCCGCATCCCTCTTTTACTCACAGAATTCCACGCGTCACCATGGGGTGGCCACTCCGGTATAACCAGAACCTATAAACGTTTGGCTGTTGTATTCCATTGGACAGGTATGCGACGTGATATTGAGAAATTTGTGGCGAATTGCTTCGTTTGTCAACAAAACAAGTATCAGGCACTTAAACCAGCAGGGTTACTTCAACCCCTTCCCATTCCCAACCATGTGTGGGAAGATGTCTCTATGGATTTCATTGGCAGGTTGCCAAAGGCCCGTGGAGCAGACACGATTATGGTAGTGGTGGATCGCCTCAACAAATTTTCCCATTTCATTCCGCTGCATCATCCTTACACTTCTAAAGAGGTTGCACTAGCATTTGTTAAGGAGGTAATTCGATTACATGGTTTTCCCACTTCCATTGTGTACGATCGTGATCGAGTTTTTATTAGTCTATTTTGGAAGGAATTGTTTCGGTTGGTAGGCACTAAATTGAGATTTAGTTCGGCATACCATCCCCAAACTGATGGCCAAACAGAAGTGATCAATAGGACTCTTGAGACTTATTTGCGATGTTTCATTGCTGGAAAACCAAAATAGTGGGTGGATTGGTTGCCTTGGGCTGAACTATGGTTTAATTGTTCCCATAATGTCTCTATTAATATGTGTCCCTTTAAGGCCTTGTATGATAGGGATCCTCCATCGATCATTACATTTCGAGATGCGAGCACACCCGTGGCTGCTGTAGAATTGTTGCTCAGCGAGAGGGATAGCATCATTAAAGAGCTCAAAGCCAATTTGACTAGGGCTCAACAACGGATGCGGGTACAGGCTGACAAGAAACGGAGGGAGGTGGAGTTTAACGTGGGTGACATGGTATATTTAAAAGCTCAACCTTATAAGATGCGGTCACTGTCTCAAAAACTGAATGAAAAACTCAGTCCTCGGTTTTATGGCCCTTTCAAACTAATGCAGCGGATTGGGGCAGTGGCTTATAAATTACTATTGCCCGAGTATTCACGCATACATCCTGTTTTTCATGTTTCACAACTCAAGACAGCCCCTCCGGCAACAGTGTTCAGTCAGAGTCTTCTTGAAGGTTTGACAGAAGAGTGGGAATTACAAGTGGTGCCTGAAAAAGTGTTGGCTAGCCGTAAACTGTTGAATGGCCATACAGAAGTTTTAATCAAGTGGACGCATTACCAGAACATGATAGCACTTGGGAAGATTTTGCATCCATCCAAGCCACTTTCCCTGATTTCCACCTTGAGGACATGTCCACCCTTAATTTGATAAATGAGACATACGATGAAATGTCAATGCTTTCATACTTTAGGGATAAGTTTATTTTAGAGGAGTTATATTAATCTTGTGTCTTGTGTAATTTTTAATGAATTCTGTGTCAATGCTTTCATACTTTAGGGATAAGTTTATTTTGATTGTGCACTTGTGCCGTTACAATCATACCCATGACCTTCGTCTCTGTCATGCTTAAATTTCCTCGGGTGGAAGCCTTGTGTACTGGGTTGCCTTGTTATATTTTTATCAATAAAATGAAAAATAGTAAAAGTAGTAAGTCATTGGTAAAGGACATTGATTTGGTTAGTAATACAAAGGAAACCACTTTAATAACGGATATGGCAGTTAGAGACACGATTGCACTGAGGTGTGAAGCCACGATTGGAGGTGTTTCCAAGTTGGATATTGCTTGTTACAAATTTTTGCAAGTGTGGTTAGAATAGATGGTAAAATACATGCAAATGTAAAAAATGTATAAGTCTTTGTGAATAGCATTACTCTCCCATGTTTTTATTAGTAGTGAACATTAAATATTTAGTAGTACAGACAAAGGGTCCATCCCAAACTGTTCCCACCCTAAGAGGGAGGGCATCTACATCCCAAATTGTCAAGTTGGTATTCAATTTATTGATATATTTTTTCATCATTTAAATGTGTTCCAAATCTCACTCTTGGTGAAGTTATGTACAAACAAGTTAACTTATCAGTTGAATATGAAAAATCAAGTTCTGCTAAAAAAGAAAATGAATATTTGAAATGGATGCAGACATGTTGCCTTCAATTGTTTCCCTACAATGTAGAAAAGAGATAGGTTTTTTTTTGTACTACCAAGGATATCACAAACCTTTTGAGTAAGAAACTAATCTCTCTCGGGATGCATAACTGCTCCTCCCAACAACTGTCGCTCCTAGGAGAAATATGGTGTCAGGGACTTGCAATGGTATTTCCGCCGGATCAATGGTTAAATATGTATCATATGGGAAAAAACAAAATTTCTCTAGGAAATCAAAACTTGATCATATATGATATATGAGATTCAGTTGTGCTTTACACTATTAGAACAACTTGTTGTCGGCCAATTATTAATTGTTGACTTTGCAATATATATTTAAAATGGTTAACAATTCATCCCAGGTAGCCTTAAAAACGGATACTAGTAATGCCCATGCTAAGTCAATTACCGAAAGAAAAGGAAATATAAAAAAACTGAGTGCCTTATACGACAGAATACTTCATTGTAGGGAAGTGGAAGCGTGAGTTGCTGGATTGCAATCCAAGGAAAAAACGACACATTTGTTGGATTGACCCTGTACAAGGTTGTCTTTATTAGGCCTTTATCAAATTGATACTAAAATTTAGTTGGAGATCTTGTGCAAGATATTAATTGTGCCTTGATATTCAGAACAATGGATATTGCTTATAGCTTTTGAGGCCAAGGATTGGTGTGGCATTTAACCCTTTTCATATTGATACCTGATGAATACCATGCTATCCAAATCTACATAGTTAGCTAAAAAATCAGCTAGCATCCACACATCTCTTAACCAATTTGTTGTAAATTGTTAATGCTGATAAGGGAATTACATGTTTCCTATTGACCAACTTGTGAGTAGTCACCAATGGAATAAATTGTCTAGCACGAGTTCTAGCACATAAGAATAGTGTTGAATTAAATATCTTGTAGAGAGTTTTGTTATCTATAGTATTGTTATGGTTTATTTGCGAGTTGGATTTTGGAGAGAAATAGAAGAAAGAGGAAGGCTTCAGAGCTATATGACAAGTGTATTTCATGTCTTTCAAGCCTTTCATTTTCTTTTCTTATCCTCCAAAATCTAACTCGCAAACAAACTCTTATATAACTCGAGTAGAATTATCTCATATGAACCATATGCAGTTGATACCAAAAGAAGAGTGGGACATGCATAGAAACTTAACTATCAGTAAGACCACTTTTATTAAAACAAAACATGAGTCCAAAGTCCATTAATGCTAAATTGGAAGGGTAGTATATGGCATGAAGCCCCAGTCCTAAATTTGATAAATTATTTACGGCCAAAATCCAAAGCTGTTATGCCAAACATATATGTAAATAGACAAGAAGGACGGTTGGCATAGTTGCAAATTGTGGATGGTTGATTTTAACTACTCCTCTATCATAGACTTTAGAACTTTTTATGGCGAACCACATGCCAAAATGCACGATAGAAACTGGTGTAAGCTTTTTATAGCATAAATGATGAAACTGAATAGCATATAAGAATTCAGAAGGGGCAAAACGCATATAATAATATATGCTACTTGCATAACCAACAACTCCTTATGGAAGAAATTGTATTGGGTTAGATATAATATTGTCAACGTTAATTATCTACATAAACACCGACAAAGTTTACATGTTTTTAATGATGTCTTATTCTTTATTTCAAGTCAATCAAAATGTTACTTTTTATTTTTAAATTTTTTCTTTTATTCATGTGACAATATATAATTGACTCGGAATAAGAAGTAGAACATCATTGAGGACAAATGATCTATATCTAATACACATTTATCATACATGATCAATAAAAGGCATTAAGTGGCAACTTTATTTGAAAGGAAGAATGTATTTTGGTTTGACATATTGTGAATATACTAGATTGTTAGAAGGATATATGTCTTTTTCATTTTTTTTATCCTAAGATTTTTTTTCATTTATAAGATACTAGAAATCAAGAAGAGATAGAGAATGCTGATATTGCTTTATGTCATGGTCATGAAATCTCACGCACCATGAAAAATTTGATAGATAAATATCATATGAATACATAATTATATTTAGAAATCAAAGAGCAAAAAGAAGAATGATATATAAGTAACAAACATTCATAATTTAAGATTCATTTTCATAATGTTAATAAACTATTATTTCTAAAAACTGTTTTCAAATAATATTATTTTATTGGATTAATTTTTTTATGCTTCTGAATATATTTTTTATTCGGCTAATATTCATATATTTTAAAAAAATATTTCTAAAAAATAATATATATATTAATAATTTAATACAACATAAAATATATGACACTACAATACTGCATCGGATAATAACTGTGAAATTGAAGTTGGATATCAAACCGGAAGATCTCTCGTATTAGGTTTAGCTGGTTTAAGTGATTAAACCCTTTTGTCTGATTGGATAATTTTATACATAATTAATATTTTCTATAAATATATAATTATATAAATGTAAACTTTTTATATAATTAATAATCATATATAATTATATTGAAGTAACGTCTTTTCATCTTTTTTTGGACTAGAGTAAAACAAAAGATTCAAGTAATGTTCCATTTTTTTAATTTTTAAATGAACCGTCAAGGTTAATCCGGTTTAACACTGTTGGACCGAAATTTCACCGGTTCAAATGATCCAACCCTCACTTGGTTAAGACGGTAAACCAGAGTCATTTTTAAATCTGGTCAGCAATCAAACTAGTCAGACTGTTCAGTAGGTTCTTACAATACTGCTAAAAACACGTTCACCATTGATACGTAATGTTCACATTTTTTTTCGGTTTTATAGATTTTTTTAAAAGATGCAAATATATTTCAGGATATTATAATCAGTTAGTTACTATCATATTCTCTTCGACCATGTATAATTGATATTTATTATTATATATAATGATGTAATATAAGGAGAGCGTATAAGTAACAAAGAATGGTCCAAGAGAATCTGAACAAATCTTAACGAAGAATGTGATATATGAGTTTTCACCGTATTGTATGTTGTGGTTGCAGGAACCTATGTTAAGACTAGACTCTTGCTGTGCAAAAGTGAAAAGGGGAATCTAGGTTATTTGTGTTTGACTAGATAATAAATAATACTATTTCCCCAATAAAATCTAAATACATTTTTTTATATTTGTAAGGGAAAAGTTCATAAAATTCCCTTGAATTTTATGTCTTTTGTAAATAGATATTATAAACTATTTTTTCTTCATAATTATTTCTTAAACTTTAACTATTGATAAAATTGATCATCACATATACGCAATTTTAAAATAATAATAATAAAATTGGAATAAACATAACAATAATATATTTATTCCCATCTCTATTGGAACTTCATGAATATTTTTGGAGTGTACACTGGAGACAGCTCCAATTCGAATGAACATTTGGTCTTCAACGATGGACTTGAATTTCTTAATTCAATATCTGTATCAGATTTTTCCTTATGCTTAATGTGGAATGCTAATTCATACTTATTAAGAAACTCCTTCAAATAAGTTTGTTTGTATATATATCTATCAAAAATAAATGGACTAAGGTTCTCACCTCAACGTGTTGCAGGTGTTCTAGCAAAAAATTCGTTCTTCAAGTAAAATGTGCCAAATAAACTCGATCTTCATACAAAGAACGGAGCCACTCATGATCACTAACTCCAAAATGTTGAATTATAAATCATGATACTGCATCAAATTGGATCACTTTTAATTCTTCATGCATTGTCTTACTAAGTACTTTTCTAATTGCATTATAATTGTGCAACCCTCTCAGCTTTCCCGTCACTTTCTTCATTATTAATGACAAGCTAAAACGATGTAGAGATTTAAGAAAAACTTCCACAGTTTCACTTTGTAAGAAGAGAAAGTAACATCATGGAGTAAACCTTACACCATTTAATTATCAATTTTAATTTCATTGGTAGTAATTTAAAATTGTATGTATGTAGGAACTAATTTCACCCATAGTTAAAGTTTAAGGAGTAATTATGAAGAAAAAATAGTTTATAATGCAAAAGACATAAAGTTCAATAGTTTTTGTGAACTTTTCCCTTTTTTTCTTGATTTTCTATCTACTTGTACTATTATTTCAATTTTTAAGTTTTATTTTTATTTTTTCGCATTACCTATATGCATTAGCAATTTCATAAGAAATCGTGATCCATAAAACTAAAATGTAAAAACCAGTGGAATTCACTTCTAAAAATACATGCATTTTAGTCAATTATCATTATTAATATTGGTATGTAAAGGATCTCCCTACTCCATACTTGGATATATATTTTTGTTACAAAAGGAACTTAAATAAAAAAACAAAGAAGAAATAACAATATTTATTAATTAGACCTGGGACACATCCTACATGTTATGCTCTATAAGTCATAGATCCCTTGTGTTCACTTCTTAATTAGGTAGTCTACATTTCTATGAGAAAAAAGTTGGAAAGAGAGAAAGTAGAGAGAGTTATTGTCTTTCCTTCCTTTGGTTGACATATGAAATGGTGAAGAAAGAATAAAATTATGTGGGACATATGCCCAAAATTCTTCTCTTCTTGAATGCAAAGAAAGTAGAAGGGAGAAGAAAATGTTTGGCAATAACAAAAATGTCCATCACTTATCTTGTTTTCTTACACAAACTACTACCAAATAAATTAGTTGATTTAATGGAAAAATGTTGCAACAATTGCGTTACACTGGACAAGTTTTAATATTTTATATATTAAATTTAAAATAAATTTTATAATCTTATATATTTAGTTAGTAATAAAATACTTTTTTATATTTTCTTTATTGTATGAATATTTTTGTCATTCAAAGAATTATTTCTATCTCTTTCTTTTCTCTTTCTCTTCTCTTTCTCTCCTACCAAACAATACAAAAATCTACTATAATTCTCTCATATCTCTTTCTCCTCTATCTCTTTCTCACCAATCTCTCTTCTTTTATTTTCTCCCCCTCAATCAAAGAAAGCATTAGAGTGTAACTTAGTTGGACATGTTTGTGTCTATTGAGAAATTCTTTGACATCAAAGATGTAACACCGTGAATTTTACGATTTTGAATTATAAGATTTTATTAATATTTTTATTAATTATATTTTCGAAAATGAATTTCTGGGAATTTTCGGTAAAGAATTAGACAAAACTCTAGTTGAGTTTTAGTCTTGTAATTCTATTTCCAATTTGGTGTAAATTTTCATGGTTTACGGAGACAGTCGGTTTCTGACCGCTGTCGAGGCCGAACTCACCCAGTACGGCTCAAAAAGTGGTTTTTTGAGTTCCGTAACTCAGAATCGAATTCCGATCGCGCCGCTGGCTTCGTAATCACATTTCGAGTCAAGATAGACCCTGAGTTGGTCCATAACTATTTTCTAAAATATTTTCACTCGGAATGCCAAAATTCGAAGTTCCAACCGTAAAGTAAAATCGGACGATCATTTTGGCTACTCAAATATTGGCCGACAATACTCGAGCATGGTTTTAATCGCGCGCGTTTCGCCGAAGTCGTCGCATCGCATGAGTCACTTCACAAAATCTACCTACTAAATCTTATAGATTTCACTCATTAATGACTTGATTTACTACCACCAAATCCCCTAAATCACTCACTTAACCCATGATTCACTCACCTTCTTGGATTTGCTAGATTGCCTTGGGAAATGGGTTTAGAAATTAGATTTCTCCCACCCTGCAACTCTATAAATAACCATGAATCCTCA
>NC_032017.1:17167292-17167620 GCF_001865875.1 Lupinus angustifolius
GGATGGAAATCGTGAACGAGCTTTCGATAAAAAAGGATGGTCAAGAACATGTGATGTTGGACCGGATGGATGAAAGTGATGTATGATCATGATGAGGGAAAAGAAAAATGATTTAAAGTATTTTAGTAACGATTTTAAAAATATCGGAAACTAACAGATTTTTATTTTGGTAGTTACAAAGATTTCGGTGTTCGAACCTTGAAACCAATCCACCCTTAGTTGACGAGTTAAAGCACACTTCATTAAGGTGAGAGAGAACACATCGTGACATAGTGGTGTCCGAATATGACACCCGGATCTCCTAAATCATCTCAAAGGTTTTGGGGTT
>NC_032017.1:17167720-17168250 GCF_001865875.1 Lupinus angustifolius
TGCTTTTGAATATATATGATTGTTGATGAAATGTGTTGAATATTGTATATGAATGTTGTTGGAAACTTGTCTGTGTGCAAGTGTTTGAAAAAAGATGTGAAAATACGTTTGATTAGCCGAAAATGGCAAAATTGGAATTCTGTCCAGGTCCTTCTCGCTTGGGCGAGAGAAGTCCGTCGCTTGGGCGAGGACTAGGCGAAGGACTGGGAGAGGAGAAGTTTTGGTTCTGTAACTCTGTCGCTTGGGCGATAGAGCCTCGCTTGGGCGAGAGGGTCTCGCTTGGGCGAGGAGAGGACCTCGCTTAGGCGAGAGAGCCTAGGTTTTAGAGATTGTTTTTGGGGAATTATCGCTTGGGCGAGAGACAGTAATTGTGTTTGACTATTTGGATTGATTGGTTGAGTATGTAATAACCCTAGTATGGGTATGTGATATAAACTACTTTGGTATAACACTGTAATTGAATTAAAAAGTAAAGTATTCAAGGTGTTGGAATTAAATAGTCAAACTCGGTAATTAATTTTAAAGAAAGT
>NC_032017.1:17168350-17168877 GCF_001865875.1 Lupinus angustifolius
ATTATTACTTATGGTTATGATATTAGTTTACGAAATGTATGTTGATACATTATTGTTTATGTTGATAAATAGTGGGTTACGATGTCGGTTATAGATAATATTTGTTTATGTTATTATTTGGGGTTATGATCTCCACTTATGTGTTATTTAATTATATTCATGATATCTTGTCGATGAATTGTATATTGATAAATGGTGAATCATGATATTGTTTGGGAATAAGTTTTGTTTACATTACATGGGTTGATTAGATAATTGTTTATGACAACAATTGATGAGTTTGGTTATATTACTCATGTGAATTGGATAATTGTTTACGAGAACAACTGATGAGTTATAATGTGATATGTTATATATATATATGAACTACTTTTCATATCTGAGTGTAATATTCTGAGTAAGTCCACGCCGTTAAAAGGATACGTGATACCACGGACGAGATCGTCTGACCGTAAGTGGCTTAGTATAGGACCGTCCAGGGTGATTCAGTGATAGTCGTAGTGGTAGGGACGTTACCCTTTGAGTTA
>NC_032017.1:17168977-17215647 GCF_001865875.1 Lupinus angustifolius
TTATATCTATGAAGATGTATATTCAGGAAATGTTGTATCATTTCAGTTACCGTTAGGTAACCGGTTTGATTTCCGCGTTATATGTTACTTAAAGTGATGTCCCGGAAAAGAAAGGTTTTTAAAAGAAAACAATTTTATGTCACCAATTCAAAAAAAAATTACTCACTTTTCTGCATAATAAATAAAGAGTATTTTTTGGGGCGTTACATAAAAGAGAAATAAAATTATATTTATGATACTAAAAGATAATAGATTGGTTCATCATATTGACTTTTGAATAGCCTCATTTCTATGATAGAAGCAATGATTAATCTCATTTAGTTTTTGTAATCTCATCAAAATAATTTAATTATCTAAATTATCCTTCACAACATTGTATGAGCAAATATGTCAATACTATTTTTCTAATTAAAATCCACAAGAATTTATTTCAATAGTAAATACTTTATAAACTTTAGGGGTAGAACATTTAAATGATGAGAATGATTAAAAATTGCTCACATTTTATGGATTTGCTAACCCAATCGTTAGGAGAGAGGATAAGTACTAAATAACCTCATTACATATATAGTAATTTTATCTCATGTTTTAATTTTATTTAATATTTTTTACTAATCATGTGTTTTTACTTTTTACCCTTTGCTATTATTTTGCACTCTCTCTTTGTATTTCTTTCTTTCACTTACTCTTTTTTCATACATACATTCTTTTATAAACCATACATATAGTGTTTTAATGATTGTTAAATATATATTACACTACTCTCAACCATGTGAGAAAGGATGAGGAGTTGTCATATTTTTTTGAGTCAGTTGAGTTGGGAGTTTGTTGCTAATTTCCTTAAACAAAAGAGTGATTCAACCCTAGTTTGTTGAGTAAAAAAGAATGGGGATAGTGAGAATATAATCAATAGATATATATATATATATATACACAGAGAGAGAGAGCTATATCAATAAAAGATAAGGATGAGATGCCAAAATAATAGGCAAAAGATAAAATAGATAATTAGTAAAAATATTATTTAGTTTGAATAAGATATAAACAATAGTAAATTACACTGACACTCCTGAGTTTTAGTGAAATTATACAAACCCCTCATCACTTTTCTACACCTACACAAATAGGGGTGTCAAAACGGGCATTGCCCGCGGGCCAGCCCGCATTGCCTGCAAAAAAATGGGGGCAGGGCATGATATTTTTGCCTGTTAGCCCATATTGCCTGGCCCGTTTGCCCGCTTTATTAGCGGGCATTTTAAACGGGCTCCGCGGGCGGCCACGCGGGCATTATATTCTACACTTTTAAAATTTTAATCCAAGACTTTATTATTGTTTGGTTATTTTATAATTATTATTGCATAGAGAAAATTATTATCTAATATGGTTAGAGAGACATGTTTTGAATTATTATTATAGAAACTTTGAATTATTATGTAATGTGGTTATGTAAAATCTATTGATTTACTGCATAATGTACTTGATAACTTAGCATTCACCATTGTTGTTTTTTTAATGTAAACAGGAAAATGCCCGCGGGCCCGTTAGCCCGTTTTAAAACGGGCAGGGCATGACTTTTTGTCCGTTAACCAATGCGGGCATGCCCGGCCCGCTTAAATTATTGCGGGCATTTGTGGGCGCGGGCTAAACGGGCCGGACGGCCCGTTTTGACACCCCTATACACAAACCCCCTCATTTTTATACTTTAATTACACTGACCACCCCTACATGAGAAATAAGTGTAATTTTGTGAACAAAAAATGTGATAAATGCAATTAAGTTTAAAAAAATACGATATATTGTGGAGACAAATCCAAATAATATATGGGTCGATACCTCTTTATTATTTTTGGTTCGTTACGATATAGTATAAGAGCGATTTAAACAATATCTTTTTAGAATTGTTGATGCATTTTGTAACAAAAAATAATAAAGATACATTAATTTGTATATTATTTGGATTTTTCCTCACAATATACCGTGTTTTGTTTAACTTAATTGCGTTTATCACATTTTTAAAAGATTACACTTATTTCTCATGCATGAGTGATCAGTGTAATAAAAATATAAAAACTAGGGGAGGTTTGTGTATGTGTAGAAAAGTTAAGAATAATTTGCATAATTTCACTAAAACTTAGGGGTATCAGTATAATTTCACTAAAACTCATGGGTATCAGTGTAATTAACTTTATAAACAATTAACACAACACACTGCTAAATAGATATGTAAAGGGGTTATCAATGGCTTATCCTCAACCTTAGTGCTGAAGTTAATAAACATATATTTTATATTACCATATTTTAATTTTAATGTATTTATATTTGAGTTTAAGAGTATAATAAGCTTTATGTTTGTTGCAGCCCATGTGCAGTATAGATTGACAAATGGGACGTGATGGGTAAATAAGTGATTGCCTGCTTCGGATGAAATTGAGCTTTCCTAGGGAACAGCTGAATGCTATCATGTGCTTTTTTATTGTTTTGTTTGGATACATACAAAAAATATTACCCAACTCCTCTAGAATTGGATTTAATTGTTGTATGCAAGAAGGAGAATTATAACAAGTGTTTTAAAGATATTTTAAGGAGTAAAATAATATATTTTTTTCAGTCTTAAATATGAGTTTCAATTTTCTAATAATGTTTTTGTTTTTATATTTGGGATTTGAGCGTATAATGGTCGATGTAGAGTTTTTTAGTGTCGTATGAGATTCGCCTTGGAGTATCTGGAAAGATATCTGAAAAGATTCTCCGACGCTTAAATCAGTATTTGATATATATGAGAATGTAAAATGCAGTAGTAAGAGTAAGAGAATAATAGCAAGAAACAAAGAGTATGTAAGTCTTCTTTATAGGGAGGAGTCCCCCACTTATAATGGAGAGGTGAGTGAAATATTCCTTTGTAGATGCTATTGGCCTGATCGACCAAATAACTTTGTCGGGTATGCTCCAAACATGCAAGGGTTGCCTCGTCGTATTGGACGGCTTTGACAGGTATGTAATCCAGGGATAACGTGACTTATAATATGTATTAGGTTATATAGCTATATTGTAGGGCTACCTTATCGTCTATCAAAAGGTGTAGTAGCGTATAGGTAGTATGCCGCTTGTGAAGAGGTCTGTATTGTTCAAACAACATAATTATCTTGTGTTGGTGACATACCAATGTAGTGTCAGAAGTTATCCTTATATTGTCTTGCCGTTTTTGTTCGGTCAACAATATACCTTTCTGGATTGTTCAGTTGACCAATTAAGAACCGAAAATATTTAGATTATGCTTACTTTTTACAATCTTATATTGACAGTTATCGTTCTTGTTTGGCTAAGACATGTATTTTAGATAAAGAATAGAACAATAAAATCTATTAAGATAAAGGGAGCAACAAAAAAAAGTCTGATTAATCTAGAACTAATGGCCAAAGATGAAGACAATAAATGAATATAATCTCACATTTTGATCAACAATCTTAACACAATAAACCTTAAACCATGTGAATCAATTAAAACATTATAAAATGCTAAAAGTACAATTGATTAAGAAGAATGTTCAATACCTTTAAATGTCTATAATCACATCCTAGCACACAGTCCATAGAAGGCCTTTCCATTACATAGCTTTTTTCCTTCTTGGCTTTGCCGTACTATATCTCTTATATGAGAGAGAGTGAAACAGAGTCCCACACCTGTCTGTCCCCGCTGTTGGACAAATCTGCCACCACCAATAATGCTCTAGAGACATTGTAATCTATACACGAATAAAAATCTGTTGTACCAAATCTTATATCATACCAATAAAAATATGTTATATCAATTAAAAATTTAAAAGTATTATTGTTGTTTTTATTTCATTATAAATAGGTGATATATGATTTTGGGCAACATATCTTTATTCATTAGACACCTCTCTCTCATCAACTCCCACGCTTCCAAATGCATCTTCTCTACTAGTATATCTCTTCTAACCCAGTTGAGAATTTTCCACCTCTCATTTCATGCTATATTTCCTCTACTGTTCAAGGATTAAACTCACTCAAACCACTGTAGTGTTTGTGAGTTGTGACTTGAGAGTTGTTCAAAGAACAACAGCATTTATTATATCTATATAAGGACTAAGGAGTATCCTCTAGAGCATCATAAAAACAAAGGAATGTGTTGCTGAAAATGGGGTCTCGTTCTGCTTCTTCTTGGGGTTTACATTTATTACCATTCTTTTGTTAGTATCAACATTACTAGTTTATGGAATGTTGGTCACCCTTCAGAGAGAGACATCAAAATATAACTTAGTAGAAAGGGAACAAAGCATTTAAGATACTCAACTTCTCAACTCAGCATTTTTTATGGAGAGGTTTCAAGAACCTGGCCCCCTCAATTCCTGTGTATGTATTACATATTACTATTACTTCATTTTCCTTTTCCTCAAATCCCATTTTTAGAATCCAGAAAAGTGACTCCATTTACTCTTTAAAACTCTTGCACTAAATGCATTATCTCATTATTTTTACTGAAAATGCATCTATTTGCTCACTTGGTTCTGCTCCTCTTCACATTCTACTTCATTTCTTCTTTTAGTGCACACTTTTTCACCATAGACTTACCCTTTTCTCCATTCTGACCCAACCTTCAACCCTTTTAATGGAACTATATATTCCTTTTTTTTGAAGGGTTAGGTGTGAAAGTGAAATCTACCTAACACTTCACTTATTTTTCTTTTCCCTTTTCTTGACACACAAATTTTACTCTTTGAGCTCAATTGTTTTTACTTTTATTATCTTGCAGTTCACAGGTGACCATTTTGAAGTGAATTCTTTAGAGCAACAACGTTTGGTTGATGCAGAAAGCTTCAGATTTGTGGAGAATGAAGAACAATTTTTGATATCAAGCTTAGAAGATAACATGCCATTCTTGCAGATGCTTCAGAGTGTGGAATCTTCTCCACAGTTTTTCCCTTTAAAAGAGCCAAGTTTTAGAACACTTCTAAGCTTACAACACATGAAGAAACAACAACCATGGGAAAACATAGCCTACATTCCAAGAATGGATACTCAAATTCAAGCAGCAATGGAGCTTGAAAGCTGCGTAACACATGACATATTGGAGATGCAGTCACCAGTGAAATCTGAAAGCAATAATGAACTCCATCAACAACACACACCTTCAGCTGCTTCATGTGTTGTTGAGAAAGTGATGAGTTATGATGAGTGCAACCATGCTATTATTGCTAATGCTAACACACAATCATCATGTCACAAGACTCAGATAGCTACAAGAGAAAGGAGGAAAAGAAAGAGAACAAGACCAACCAAGAGCATAGAAGATGTAGAGAATCAACGCATGACTCACATTGCAGTTGAACGCAATAG
Source organism: Lupinus angustifolius (assembly GCF_001865875.1). Classification (NCBI taxonomy): domain Eukaryota; kingdom Viridiplantae; phylum Streptophyta; class Magnoliopsida; order Fabales; family Fabaceae; genus Lupinus; species Lupinus angustifolius. The sequence goes on from NC_032017.1 coordinate 17,174,335, forward strand.
GAGACGCCAAATGAATGACCATCTCAGTGTTCTGAGGTCCCTCATGCCCTCTTCTTATATTCAAAGGGTATGTTAAAGTTATCATCTTTTTGAAATATTGAGCCAACCCCGGTTCTTCAAATTCCTTTATTTACCTTATTCATGTTAAAAATCATATCTTTTTTTTATTGTTTAGGGTGACCAAGCTTCTACTATTGGAGGAGCAATAGATTTTGTGAAGGAGTTGGAGCAGTTGCTTCAATCACTTGAAGCACAAAAAATGGTGAGGAAGAATGAAGAGGTTGGTAATGGTAATAACAATAATAATAATAGTAATGGTTCTTCTTCAATTGAGTTGTGTAAGCCACCAGCATCATTCTTATCTAGTGAAGAAGCAAAGTTTGGGGATGAGGTGAGGACAGAAATGAAGTCAAATTTAGGGCATATAGAAGTCACATTGATTCAAACCCATGTTAACTTGAAAATTGAGTGCCAAAGGAAGCATGGTCAATTGATAAAAGTCATTGTTGCTTTGGAAGATCTTAGACTAACTATTCTGCACCTCAACATTACATCCACTGTGACTTCTGTCCTCTACTCTCTCAATCTCAAGGTATTACTTTGTCTTTTCAACTTTTTTCTTATTCTATGCTATTTGTGATATGACTCATTTAACAACTCAAGTTTTATGTTCATAATAGTATAATATGTTTATTCTTATATGTGAGTTTTGCTATCTGAGTTGATGGTTGAGTTTAAACAAATCAAAAAGTGAAAAATACTATATTGAAAAATGATACATTAAAATATGTAAAAATTACACATTTATCTTTCTAATACAACATGTCATTTTATGGATTCTTAAACTCAATCCGAATAAAAATAAGAAATCCATATAAATTAAAGTTTAATCAATCATGGTGTGGTAGTATAATAATTGAAGTGCATAGCAATTTTGTTTTATTTATATAGTCAACTCGCCGCTTGAAAGTGGAATGAAGACAGTGTGGTACTGTTCTTTTTTCTAGTTTCAAAATCAAAGCAAAACCTTGTTCCCCACTCACAACATTATTTTCTATTTTAAATATAGTTTTTTTAATGAATAAAGTCAATAAACACTTGGTCTTAAAGATATTAGGGTGTAACAATTTGATACATGAAGAATTAAAAATCTAAAGTTGTCCATAAAGATTTTAAATTGGTCTGATAAATCTTAACTTGTGTCAAATTATAAAAATTTGTCCAAAAAAACTAATTTAACACCAACTTGAAATCTTCATGAGCTAATTTATATTTTCCAAATTTTCAGAAATCAACCAAATGGTACATTCAAATATTTTGTGGATAAATTTGATAGTTCACTTTTACTATTAGTATATTCATTTTGCTATGTACATTGATGACTCTTTTTTGTGATGGTAAATAAATGATGGAGTTGGCATGTTGTATTGGTGATGCAGATTGAAGAAGACTGTAAACTAGGTTCAGCAAATGACATTGCAGATGCAGTTCATCAAATATTAAGCTTCATTAATGGTAGCTAGGTTTAATCTTAGGGAAGAATAAAGGACAAATCATTGCAACTAAGATGGCAGAGTGGCTGGGAAACGGGGAACACATGACACTCATATCTTGTCTACATCTATGTACATCAATGTGAAATGTATCATGTTAGGTAGCTAGAGATAGAGGGTCCTAGTAACTAACGGAACATAATGCATATGATATGTTATGATATTTATTTTGCTATAGTTTAATTTGTGTGTTAGTTTAATTAGAATGCTAAATTTGTATAATTTGTGTTGTTTGTTTAATGTCTAATGTTCAATTTAATTTGGGTTGATGCATGGTTTTGTGGAATTGTAGTGGGGTGGTGGATTAGGGACAAAGATCTGTTGTCCCAAACCCTGTCTCGAACTATGTCCCAGACCAATTATATTATGTCACGTTAGCTAAAAAAATTAAATATTTATAATTTTATCAGTTTTGCTTCACTGTGATTGGCCACAGCGGATCTCCATCTATGGATTAGTGGTAGGGCTTAACATGTTTCCATGGGAAAGAAGGGATGGGATCATGCGTTTTCATTGTGTTTCAAGCCAATTTAGAGTTGCCACTTATTCAAAAAGAACCAAACAGAAAGTGTGCAAATAGATAATAATTATGAAAGAATTTTTTATAGTATACGGACATCTCCAAAAGTCAATATATATAAAAGCAAAAAAACAATTTTTTATATTATTTGATGGAATTTGATTGGTTTGGTATATGGAGACAAGAATATTTAGGGATAATCTGTATTAGGGAAAGAAGACCCACTTTTGAAAAATTGGAGTTCTCATCATTGCATAGAAGGGAATGATGCTTCTCTTTTTATATATATTGACTTTTGGAGATGTCCGTATACTATAAAAAATTCTTTCATAATTATTATCTATTTGCACACTTTCTGTTTGGTTCTTTTTTGCCTTGAGTTCACGGCAGCGTGAGTTAATTTGTTGGGGTCTACCAAAATAAATAATCAAGCTAATGGAACAGTGAAGGTCCTAATTGCCACTAAGGATTGATTACTATAGAATCAATGTTAGTGCATAGGTTTTTTAATTAATATTATCAATATATATGCGCTTATATTATAAAGAATGTTTGGGTCTTTGAAATAAATGCCTAACAAAGTTATGATAATGAATGTGGCTACCATAATCCTAACAAGTTGTATCAAAACCAATGGCTTGACCAATGAATGTTGGTTCAAGTAGTACATGTTTGATTCCCCTTAAGCAATGTCTTGAGTTCAAATTTTGTGAATGAAAAAAATATCTGTTGGGAGAATTAACCTCACGTACCTATAAATGTTCCAGCTCAATCATGATTGCCTCCATTGCAATAATACTTATGGTAAACCAAAAAAACTAATGGCTTGACTAGCTCAGAGCTAAGTTATTATGGTGACCAGGTGTTCACATATGTGTAATCCTTTATGATGAAAGTTTTCATGTTGATATGTGGACTCTAGATGACATGTTTCATATTTGTTAAGTTTGAATAATTGAAACCTTATCAGCAAACCCATAAAACTAATATTTTAAAGTTTTGAGTTAATATTCAATTGACTTATTTATTCTTTAACACATTATTTACTTATTTCCTCTTTAACACATTATTTGGAGATCTTTCTAACTCTTCGGGTCATTGAATCCCAATATTATCATATATGCCTATCATTATTTATGAATTATGATTGTGGGAAAAAAAATTATAGCACATCAAAATTAAACTCATACATGAAAAGGTAAAACTAATATATTTTGGATAATAATTATTGCAAGTTATAATGAGAGTGTTGTCTCAAAATTCTCCCTGAGAATAAATGATGTAAACTAGTAACTAGTAATCTATTGAAACGGTATAATAACATAAGGATAGGAAAAATTACCTGGATAGTGTAGTCAAACTACACTATTATATTTGGTATATGTTTTAAAATATTTACGGAAGTAGTATATTTTTCAGAAAACTCGTGAATGATATCTACAAATTTGGGAAGTCGTGAACCAGGAATGCAACTTTCTGACACATTCTCTCTCCTCCATGGAAGTCGTGTTTCCCATTCCACGACTTCTATTGTATATAAATAACAAAAATATGCTTTAGTGGGTGTTAAACCATGGACCTTTAGGTTACCATGAAAACCAAGAACCACTAGGCTACATAGTATTTTTATTATTAATATACAATAGAAATCGTATTTAGGGTACACGACTTCTAAAAAAAGGAGACATCATGGATGGGAAACACGACTTCCATGGAGGAGAGAAAATGTGTTAGGAAAGTCGCATTCTTAGTCCACGACTCCCCCAAAGTCATGGTTATCATCAATGAGTTCCCTAAAAACTACACTATTTTCGTAAATATTTTGAAGCATATACTAAATGTATAATAGTGTAGTTTGACTACACTATACACTTAACTAATCAACACAACTGATAATGACACATCAAATTCCATATCTTGGAAATAAAATAGGTTAACATATTTATGGGTGAGCACAGGGGGAGATGGATTGGGAAATGTTGATGGAGTTAATTAATTTTTGGACAAGGATACCATGTTGTACAAAAATTTTCTCTCATGTCACAAATCAATAACATTCTATTCTATTAAGTAATATAAAAAAATTATTTTTTGTTTTTATAATTTTTCATTTTATTTAAATATAACTTTTTAATTGGATTGGTACACAAATAAAACATCGTTCTTAATTTTTAGCTATGGGTCCCATATTCAATAATATAAAAAAAAAATTGAGCATGAGTCTAATTAAGATATAATAACATAAAACTAAGTTTGGGTTGACCAGAAACATAGTAACTCAAAATATTATGCATTTATTTTCGGAACATTAATAATAAAAAATAATTTTGAAGATTGAACAAGTGTAACGAGATTGATGTCATATTCTACTAGTATGCTTGTTGGCATCCACAATATTAGATGTGAATGGGGAAGAATAGTATATCTTGAAACTTTTAGGAGGAGCTAAAGAGTTAGAATCAAAGGATATACTTTTATTTCATGCTTGAGATGGGTTGAGATAGTTAGGCTTTGTTTCTGATATGATCCTAAATATTTAACAAATTAGTTTTGAAACCAATATCTACTAGCTAGGTGTAATATACGAGTCTCACATAGATTGATTTCGTCAAATAAAATAAGTATTTGAGTCGACTTTAATTGTGCCATGACATTTCACTGTTCCTCTATTTATAATGGTTAATTACCATAATATTCTTGTTTCACAACCCATATGCTATTTCACATAATCTCATTATATTTTCAATTTTCATAAAAAAAAAATGAGTTGGAAGCTAGCATGGTGTATGATTAAAAAAGGACAATACTCAATCATGCAACTCCATCTTTGTTTCAACTAACATATATATTTTTCTTTTGAATGGGTAAAATAGATTCTTACTATTTGTGCATTTCACAACAATAGCATTGCTGTGTTTTCTTCCCTTCTTGGAATTCATATAAATTAACTCAACAGAGTTGAGAATGAAGTAACAGCAGAAAGCCATATCAAGTGAGACACAGAATGGCACCATACTTGATTCCACTGCCAGGTTTGAAAATGGATTATTTTTCTTTGCTTCCAAAACTGTTCGTGCAGTTTTATTATCATTGGCATCATGCCAATGAGAAAAAGGCAAAATACGAGTGTGACGTGGTGAAAAATTCCTTAGTGAAAGGTGTTTGACAAGAACCTGTATACAGGAAAGTAGTGGAAAGTCAAAATAATGATGAAAGGCAATCCCAATCCACAACCCCACACAGCACAGAACCATGGCCTGAAAAACAAAATTATACATGACATATTTGTCTCTCTCATGCATATAAAAATAAAGATTTTTTTGTCCCAAATTTTATCTCAAACTAATAAAAATATGTCAATTTAAAATATCAAATATTCATTATTATTTCTGTTTTTGTTTTATTCTCATTGGTAGATGACATAATTTAAGACAAAATCTAGAACAATATATAAGTAAAAAAAAAAAGAAATTAGTTAAAAGAAAGCACCCATCCCCATGTGCAAATAAGTCAGAAGTTTAAAACTACCCTCTCCTTTTCAGGCCAGCCTTAGCTTGGGTCCTATTCATTTTTGGTCCTCGAGATGCAGCTGGTGATGCACCAACTTTTCCTATTGTTTATGCCATGCTGCTTTGCTTTTTTATTAGATCCTTCCCTTTTCCTTTGTGTCTCCAAGGTGTGGAAAGGTTTGTACCAATTAAGAACTCATCATGCACTGTGAGGCAACTAGCTTCTTATATCTTGTATAATCTTTTTGTTACTCTCCAAATTCATGAGTCATGATTACTTCCTCTGCTTCAAATTTTCATATCAAGTACTCTTGAACTCACAACACGTTAGAGTGAGAACTGAGAAGTAGGAATGGCAATACAAGATTACATCTGTCTCAAAATGTGTACTATTCTATGAATTTTTTATTTCATATTGTAAAGTTAATATATAAAAAATGAGTACATAAAGTGGTATATGGAATAATAAAAAATTTGGGACAGAAGATGTAACTGTATTAGATCGGGTCAGATTTTATCTTTTACAAATTTGAAATCAAATATTTTGGGTTGAAAAAATGAACCACATATCAACTTGATTTCTAACTCTTTTCAAACCCTAACATGAACACATATGTAAGGGTACTTGTGTAAAACTCCTATATATATAATGTTATATTGACATTTTAGAGGTATTCACTTAAACAAGCCATCACATACATATTTGGTTTAAGAAACAAAATATCGAATAATATTATATTAATGCATATTTGGTTGTGATTGCTTTTTATTATTTTTGGTTTATAGTAAGTTTGTTTGTATAACAAGCTTAGTTTATGAAGAAAAAAAATACAACAAAAAAAGTAGAAAAAATAAATGCATTCAAATTTGATTGATTGATTTATTTTTTCAATTTATAATCTCACATTTTATAATCATAACCTAAAAACACAATGAAACACAGAATATTTTTTTCTGTATTCTTATACGTCCTTGTAACACTGTTAACATTACATATGAAAAATAGTTGGATTCTACCATTAAAAATAAAGGAAATATATGTACTTGATGAAGAGGAATCCTTTGAAAAATACAATAAATTTAATACTACTACCAATATTAAGCAACCACTTACGTATCATTCTTAATAGTCTCGTAAAAAGGGCAAAAAGAAATACTAATCAACTTTACGCGGTGGAACCAATGTCCTCGGGCAGCAACACCAACCTTGACATCGATGAACCAAAAGGAACAATGGTCAGAAGTTATTGGATTAAGCGTTTGTTTTATTGGAAAAGAAGACATATCCTTCGAACTTCTCGCTTAGACTCGCTTCTCCATTCTATCATTGGCATGATTAATGTTTAGCTTATTCTAAAGATACTGCTCAATTAAGCAACGTCTACAATTTTTCAAAATAATTTTATTATGAAGATAAAATATTTCCCTATACTATACCATAATGTAATTTATTTTCTCAAACCAATAAAAGTATGATACGTATTGTGTTTTGTTTACTTTTACGAATTAAATACATGTAATTTTATTAGCTTGAAGAGACAACTTATCTCACTATATCAAAATATTCATTATTCACGTTTATTGTATGGATTATATGCTAACAATTGCCTTATTAATGTCATTCCATATTTTAATTCAAGACCCCATTTGGAGGAAAAATACATTAAAATTTTAATTATAATTAAAATTTTGTTATAAATGATAGCACCAAAAACATAAATATACTTGTATTTAAATGTAATGTTTTGTATGTGTTTTGATAAAGTTTTTCTCCCCAATTTAATGACTTCTGTAACTACAATTGGGTGTTTTGTAAAGATAATGTGTTAGAGTTGTTTTTAACCAATTTTTTCTCTTATATAAATTAGGAAGAAGCCTCTCTAAAGTGCAGTTGTACACTTTAGAACGTGCATGATTTAAAACAACTTTATTTATTGAACACGATGATCTATTCTGTTCACCACTATAAAAGCACCTTAAACCAAATTTGACATGAATATCTATGCTGTTTATTTATAGTCGGTCTCCATTTTGAGTTTTGAATAAAAAAAATGGAAAGTAAGAAGTCTATAAAATATACTTGCAACCAAAGTTTCGAGTTTCTTTTCCCTTTATTTTTCTTTAAAACTTAACTTGGAATAGACACTTAATTAAATGAATGACTTCCTTAACATTGCTGAAATTAGTGTTGGCCTGGGTTAACCTATGAGAACTCCAACACCTATTGCTAATGTTTTGGACCAAAATCAGAACAAAAGGCACGAGCTTTACATTTACCTTAGGGGACCGCACCATACTAGCTACCATTTATTTATAAGAATCAGAATCTGGCCTACGCCAGTATTATTGAGCTTGGATGCTTATTGGCTTGTTACGAGTCATGTGACCAATTCATAATGCATGTTAAAGACTATGTCCCATAACAGGTGATGGGGATGGAACAGTGCACACTGCATAAATATAATGCATAAATGCATCTTTCTTCCCAGAAAAAAATAATGCGATTGTATAACAATTTAAGAAAGAACGATACATGTAAAGATAGTATAACAGTTTTTTATAATGTCATTACATCATCTATTATTTATTTTTAATCATCATTAACTCTTAGATAAAAGTAATACAAATGAATTATAGATAATATAGTAATATACTGAATGTATATAAAAAATTTATACAAACAATACATAAATATTCACTCTAATGGTTTAAGGTTTTTACGTATGTATATAAAAATAACTTTGAATAAAACTTATTATCTTAAATATTCCCCATTCTCTAATTGTTACCTATTACATCTTTGAAACGTTAAGTCCTACCATAATTTTGACCGATTACACTAATCAACATTATCATCACATTATTAATACTTTTTTAGTGTCTATCTAAAAATATTTTTAGAAAAAGTGTACTTAAACTTATTACTTTTTGCAAGTAGAACCACCAACTTTTATTTCATTATAATTAACCTTTAAACTTTCATCATCCATAAAATAGGTCCTTTCGTTAAGTCTGAGTTAAATTATTTAACGATGAAATCTGAGCATTGATTTTGTAATCTAAATCATTAACTAATTTATTTAAAAATATAATAAAATTGACAATAATGGAAACAACATTCTCTTCTTCTTCATGAGGTTGTGAGATAACTTCTTGAACCTGCTGACAACTCATTTTTCAGTTCCATCTCGAAAACTATTGCTGGTGCAGCAAAGTTATCTGTATTGTTTTCGTTGAAGAACAACCTCAATGGACCTATTCCTAATGAGATTGGACTGTTGGAGGGTCTTGTGGAACTTTCTGGTTTCATAAATTGGGTTTTGGTGATGATGAGATTTCCCAATCAAAGGTTTAAGATACCTCACAACCTCAAGAAGAATAAGATAATGTTGTTTAATTTTTATTATATTAATAAATTAATGGTGTAGATTAAAAAAAATTGATTGGTCAGATTTCACTGTTAAAATTTTAACTAAGATTTAATGGAATGATCTATTTTATGAACAGAGAAGTTTAAGGCTTAATTGAGATTAAATAAAAATTTGTAGTACTACTTGCAAAATGTGTAAATTTTAAGGGGATTATATACAACTTTCCCAATATTTTTTAACTTGCTAAAAAAGTTAAATTTATATTGAGAAGTGATCCAATATTTAGATCAATTAGATATACACAAATTTGTAAATGTAAACTTATTATTTTTAGATAAGTTAAAATGTGTTGATAGAGACACATAGAAATACCTAATTAATAATCATATATAAAATAACTATTTTAACTCATAAAGTGAGTGCATTAATTAAATAAAAAATCTTTAGTTAGTTGAATATACATAAAACATGGGTTTTGTACTTTTATTAATGGTTAAGGATAAGGGCACAAGTTATAGATATTGTTCATCAACATTAGCTTACATTATGTGGTAGATTGTAACATTTTAGCTTGTTTAGTAAGTTGGTAATTTCATTCCTTAAACAAAAAAAAGTAAAGGTTACTTGTAAATTTGAAAACAAAGATTGTAACTTTTATTAGAAGTTAAGGTTTTGTTCAGGAAGACTTGTAGGACTGAACATATACTAGTTAAGCTAGTTAGAAACTTTGAGATTATAAAATACTTATAGCTGTGTTAGCTTATTGAATAAAGACAAAAATCATATCCTTCCAAAACTGTATCATTCATTCTCTGTCCCGAACCAATCAAAATATTATCTTTTATTTTTAAATTTTTTCTTTTATTCATGTGACAATATGTGATTGGCTCCATATAGGAAATGAGACACCTTTAAAGACAAATGATCACTCTCCATTGAATATAACCTTTTTTTTTTATGGATGGAATTTAGACTTGAATCATGTTTGTTTTTAGTGGGTTTGATAGTGCGTGTCCTTGTTTGGATGCTATGATATGGAGCAGTAAGAGAGAAGGGTGTGAAGCATGAAGGCATTTACAAAATTTCCTGTTGATAGGTTTTGACAGAGTTACCATAAATTTCATAAGTTCGAAAGTAAGAATGGATGCAAAATTGGAAATTTGGGTAAATAGCGTTCTTACCATATATACTACCAGGTGCTTCAATTTCCAAAGAGAACCTTTCTGCTCTCTTCAATCAAACTTACTTTGGCCTCATCTATAGCATCATGGTGAAAAGTTAGATGTATTAAAAATGTTAAGATATTTGAAACTTTTGTTTTATGCTTTATAATCCGTACTTAACTTATTTTGCATTGCTGTTAGAAATGAACTTATTTGTTTCTGTTTGATTTTGTCTTTGTGTCTCTTTGACTAGTGGTTTGGTAATAGGTGATCGTGTGGGGGAGAGTTCAGAGATTCGAATCGTGAGGTATGCAGATCAATGACAGAGTGAGGCAGAGATCTTTTTCTGAGACTATTCAGACTACTATGGTTTTCAGAAAGTTGAGATTTCCAAGCATAAAAAACCTAACTCCATAGAGGGTGTTTATTATAACTTTTGGTTAAGGCCTTAAGGGGAAAATGGGAAAACACATTCAAAAGCCTCTTTATTATTTGCACCAAAAATCACATTCAAAAGCCTCATTGTAAAAATAAAAAAAAGGTAAAACAAATGAATAATGATTTGTTTTCTCATACGTTATTTATTATATATTTTTACTTCATTATCTAATGAGAGACATGAGACTACATATCTACATTATGAACAAAAATTTCATAACTTTCCACCATAATCTTACACTTTCCCCTTCTAACTTTTCTGATCGAGGTATCATGTGATTGTATTGTTTGCTAACTATTTTAGTTTATAAAAAAATTATAAATTAATAAAAGAAGTAAAAAGTAACATGTTCAAAAATATATGCTGATTTATTTTTATAGTTTATAATCTTACATATTATAATAAAAATAAAAACATAATTTATGCATTAAGTAGACATCTACTTTGGAAAACAATATATAAGTGACAAAAATGTAACATATAGTCTTTTAGTTGCTCAAAGTGACAAATATATCAACTGTATATGTCTATGTTAAACCTGTTAATTCATAATTCAGTTTTGTTAGTTAGTTAGTTTACTTTCTAAGTTTAGCAATAAAGTTGGTTGTGAAGCAACTATAAATAGAAGTGTAGTTTGCAAATGTAATTCAATTAATTCATATAGCTTCTTGCCTTTACTTGATTATACATACTCTTTCTTCACTCATTCTTCTTCTTCATTCTGTTTTCTTTCTGGTTTATGCAACATTGGTATCAGAGCATCCAACTTACATCGATCCTGGGACAACACAAGATCACCATGGCAAATAACAATGGCTTCACGATGACACTGCCTACACTGGTTGTAAAGAACTATGAACGATGGAGTGTACAGATGAAGGTCCTTTTTGGATATCAAGAAGTTCTTGATATAGTGCAGAACAGATATCAACCCCTTGGTGAAGATGACACTGAAATCCAGATATCCAACTACAGAGAATGTAAGAAAAAGGACTGCAAGGCTTTGTTTCTAATACACCAATGTGTAGATGAAGCAAAATTTTGAAAAAATCTCCAATGCCAAGACAGCTAAAGAAGCATGGGAAAATCTTGAAAGAAGTTATGCAGGGGCAGAGAAGGTGAAGAAGGTGAAATTGCAGACTTTGAGGAGGGAATATGAACTTGTGCAAATGAAAGAAAGTGACCCAATCTCAGATTACTTCACCAAAATCAGATCACTAACAAATCTGATGAAGGGCTGTGGTGAAGTGATGAGAGATCAGTTGGTGGTTGAGAAAGTGTTGAGAACACTAACACCTAGGTTTGACCATATAGTAGTAGCTATAGAGGAGTCAAAAGATCTTGAAGTGTTCAAGATTGATGATTGCAAAGTTCATTAGAGGCACATGAACAGAGAATTAAGGAGAGGCATCACGAAAATGAGACTGAGCAAGCTCTACAAGCCAAGTTCTCCAAGAAATTCTCTGCTCAAGGATCTCTCCAAAGGAAACTCAAAGGCAGATGGAAGTGTGACAAAGTAAAGAATCAAGAAGGAGCTAAACAAGAATCTGGTTCAACACAAAAATTCAGTTTGCAGGATCAAGCTCTTAGAAGAAATAAAAGAAGATTTGATAAGAAAAAGGTACAATGTTTCAATTGTAAGAACTTTGGCCATTATGCAACTGAGTGCAGATTCAAACAGGGCAATGATGGATCAGAAGTTGAGGCAAGATTGGCTCAAGGTGATAACTCAGATGAAGAGCAAGTATTGCTCATGGTCACTACAAAGAATGAACAAGCAAAATCAGATTGTTGGTACTTGGACACTGGTTGTTCCAACCATATGACAGGTCACAAAGACTGGTTTGTAAGGCTTGATGGCACTGCTAGAAGCAGGATGAAGTTTGCATATCATAGTTCTATTGAAGCAGAGGGAATTGGTGATATTTCAATTCAAAGGAAGGATGGCAAACTGGCATATATTCACAATGTTCTGTATGTACCAAAAATGAGGAGTAATCTGTTGGGCCTTGGACAATTGCTCGAAAGAGGTTACACAATGTTGATGGCAGACAAGACTTTGAAGGTATTTGATTGTGAAAGGAACCTAATCTTGAAGGTTCCACTATCTAGCAATAGAACATTCAAGATTGGGATTCAAGTGAGCAATCATAAATGCTTAATGACCAATGCAACTCAAGAAAGTTGGGTCTAGCACCTTGAACTTCAAAAGTCTAGATTACTTGTGCAAGGTTGGATCTGTAACTGGTCTACCATCAATTAGAACTCCTAGTGAGTTGTGTGATGATTGCATAGCAAGCAAGCATGCAAGGAACTCATTTTCCACCTATGTGCCAACCAAATCAGCAAGGCCACTTAAGCTGGTATTCTCAGATGTGTGGACCCTTTGAGGAGAACTCAATAGGAGGCAGCAGGTACTTTGTGACCTTCATAGATGATCTCACAAGGAAGACCTGGGTATACTTGATCAAGAGGAAGAGTCAAGTCTTCAACACTTTTCTTGGTTTTAAAGCTCAAGTTGAGAGACAATGCAGTCAAAAAATGAAGACTCTGAGAACTGATGGTGGAGGAGAATACATGTCATTTGAGTGGAAGGCTTTCTGTGCTAAAGAAGGCTTGATTCATGAGGTGATTACACCTTACACTCCCCAACACAATGACACTGCAGAGAGGAAAAACAGATCTATTCTCAACATGGCCAGAAGTATGCTAAGAACCAAAAGAATGCCTAAGAAGTTTTGGGGAGAAGCTGTCTCAACAGCAGTGTACATCTTGAATAGATGTCCTACAAAGAGACTTAGTGAAGTCACACCTGAGGAGGCTTGGTCAGGCCAATGACCAAGTGTTGGTCATCTTAGAATTTTTGGTTCTGTGTGCTACAAACATGTACTTGAGATTCAGAGAAAGAAGCTAGATGATAGGGGTGAGAAGTTGATTTTGCTTGGCTATCACTCTAATGGAGCTTACAGAACCTTCAATCCTCTGACTCAGAAGATCATGCTAAGCAAAGATGTGAGGTTTGATGAATCACAAGGCTGGAATTGGGACAACTATACTGTTAACAACTCAGAGAAAACTCATCTAATACACTTTGATGAAACAGTTGTGGAAGAACCAACAGTAATTGATGAGCAACCACCTGCAATTGAGGAGCAGAATCAAAGAAGACCTCATAGGCATAGACAAGTTCCACAAAGGTTGAGTGATTATGAGATCTTTCCAGATTCAGAGATCACAGCAGAGGGTGAACTTGTTCACATGGCTTTACTGGCAGAAATGGAACCTGTAAGCTTTGATGATGCAATAAAACACAGTCATTGGTTGGAGGCAATGAAAGAAGAACTTAAGTCCATTGAGAAGAATCATACTTGGGAGCTTACTCAATTGCCAAGTGACAAGAAAGCTATCACAGTAAGATGGGTCTACAAGGCTTGACAAGAAAGCTATCACAGTAAGGTGGGTCTACAAGGTAAAAGTAAATCCAAAAGGTGAAGTAACCAAGTTTAAAGCTAGACTTGTTGCAAAAGGATTCTTACAAAAACAAGGCCTAGACTATGATGAAGTCTTTGCACCTGTTGCAAGAATGGAAACTATAAGATTGGAGTAGCTTTGGCAAGTCATCATGGTTGGACAATCCAACAAATGGATGTCAAGTCAGCCTTCCTTAATGGACCTCTAGAAGAAGAAGTATTTGTCTCTCAGCCACCAGGTTTTGAAGTTGCAGGCAAGGAAAACTATGTGTAGAGATTGCATAAGGTACTATATGGGCTCAAACAAGCAACAAGAGCCTGGAATAAAAGAATAGATGGATACCTACTACAACTTGAATTTGTAAAGTGCACAACTGAGTATGGAGTGTACACAAAAGGATCAAGCTTGAATGAGTTGCTCATAGTCTGTTTGTATGTTGATGATTTGTTGGTAACATGAAGCAGTGTAGATGAAATTGAGGCTTTTAAAGAAAGTATGAAAACAAAATTTGAGATGAGTGATCTAGGAAGCCTTGCCTACTTCCTAGGAATAGAGTTTGTAAGAATTGAGGAGGGGATCTTTATGCACCAGAAGAAGTATGGCACTGATATTCTAGAAAGATTTCAGATGCAGAGTTGTAACTCTGCTTCAACTCCTATTGAATCAGGGAACTCGTCACAAGTCTCTGAAGCAGAAGATCAACTTGCAGACAAAACTCTCTATAGACAGATGATTGGTTGCTTGCGATATGTATGCAATACAAGACCAGACATGGCTTATGGTGTAGGAGTGGTCAGCAGGTATATGGAGACACCAAAGAAGTCTCATTTACTAGCAGTTAAAAGGTTGCTCATATATCTAAAGGGTACCGTTGAACTTGGCTTAATGTTTCCCTGCAAGAACATCAATCTTAGTCATGAAATATTTGGATTTAGTGATGTTGATTGGTGTGGCGACAAAGCTGATAGGAAGAGCATAACATGGTACTTGTTTCTGCTTGGAAATGCTCCAATCTCTTGGTGCTCAAAGAAGCAAGATGTGGTTGCCTTATCTTCTTGTGAAGCAGAATATATTGTTGCTTGTATGGCTGCTTGTCAAGTGTTATGGCTTGAGACTCTACTTGAAGAACTAAAGATAAAGAATGACAAGAGTATGGTGTTGTGTGTTGATAACAAATCAGCAATAAACCTTGCTAAAAATCCAGTTTCACATGGCAGGAGTAAGCATATTGAAACCAAATTTCATTTCTTAAGAAGTCAAGTTAGCAAAGGAAGAATGAAGCTTGAATTTTGTAGAAGTGAAGTGCAATTAGCTGACATTCTAACTAAACCTCTAAAGAATGACAGATTTGAGAAGTTGAGAATCAAAATAGGGGTAGTAGCAGCAAAAGGAAACTGAATTAAGGAAGGGTGTTAATTCATAATTCAGTTTTGTTAGTTAGTTAGTTTACTTTCTAAGTTTAGCAATAAAGTTGGTTGTGAAGCAACTATAAATAGAAGTGTAGTTTGCAAATGTAATTCAATTAATTCATATAGCTTCTTGCCTTTACTTGAATATACATACTCTTTCTTCACTCATTCTTCTTCTTCATTCTGTTTTCTTCTTGAATATACATAGTCTTTTAGTTGCTCAAAGTGACAAATATATCAACTGTATATGTCTATGTTAAACCTAGATGTACAAATAATATTATTATAAAGATATATATATTATTAAAAATACACATATGTAACTATTTGTAAATTAAGATATGTGCAAGTAAGAACAGACATATTGAGACAAACACTAGGAACTAATTCATTAAAATATTGATTTACTTAATTTTAAAAATCATAAACATGCCAAAACAATGTGTTGAGTTACACATATTCTAAATTATCAGAAAAAAAAATTTCATTAATAAGGTTGCGCAATTATAAATCTTCATTTAAAAATAGTGCAATTATTTAATTCATTAAAATTTGTTGCAATTATAAAGTTGTTGAAATAACATTGGAATAATAAAAATGATTAATATTTAAAAAAATAAAAAAGATAACTTTTTCCTAAATTAGTGTATCATAACCTGGAATGACATAGGAAAGTAATCTGAGAGAGTATTTGTTATCTCATCTTTAAAGAAATGTGTAAACAAAGGGTAGTGTTATGTGTCTTCTCATATAATCTATTTACTTTTGTATGTTTTGATTATAGTCCATATAAATTAAGTAATTTTAATGTTGTGTCAATGAATTAATCAATTTTGATTTTAACCTCTAGATGTCAAATTTGTGTATATGGTCTTGTTAGATGATATTTTGTTATTGTACAAGCTTTTGTTATATCTATTGAAAATTGGCTAAAAGAAAAAGATGATGAAAAGATTTTCTTGAGTCAAGCAAAAAAGAAGTGGCTAAAGATCATCTTGAAGAAATGGAGAATTTCTAGCCAAGTAAAAAGAAGTGGCTATGGTGAAACCAACATTAATGCTCTTTTCCCTTTGGTCATATAATCTTCAAGAGCTTTGACTATAAATAGGAGTGTCACATGCCATTAAGACACACCAAATACTTAACTTAATGCATATTCTCTCTTCTTGTATTCTTGTTCTATTTGTGTGAGAAATACTTGAGTGAGAGTGAAATTGGGTGTACTTGGGTTTTGGAAAGTGAGTGAAACACTTATAGTTCTCTTTTATCATATTGGAATAATCCTTGTTGCTCTTCAGCTGTGGACGTAGGCAAATTGCCGAACCACATTAAATTCTCGGCGTCATTTTCTCTATTATATTTTCTCCATGGGTCTTCCGCTCCAACAAAATGGTACCAGAGCTCGTAGAGCTCTTGCATGCTAAGTTGTACGATCTAAAATAAAATTCTTAGTATGCTTTGTGTTCACAACATTGTCTGATCTTATACACCAGAAAATAATTGTTCTTGTTACTCGAAAGGTATAATAGTGTGAAAGTACATCTCTAGGAAAGACGTGGTATTTAAGCGTGTCTATTAAGACCCACCCTCTTTCCTGAGAACTTTCCTGGTGTATGTTCACGGACTATGATATTGTTCCGGTACACGGTTATCAAGGCGAGTGTAAAATTTTATTTGGAGAAATTTAATGGAGAAAATGATTTCAACCTCTAGCGATTGAAGATGAAATATCAATATATACTAGTTCATCAAGGCTTGGACAAAGCCTTAGAAGGTAGAAACAAGTTACTAGAGAGTCTGACCGAGGACAAGAATGATGAAAACTTGGAAAAAACACATAGTGCAATTTTGTTATGCTTGGGAGATGAAGTTCTATGAGAAGTGTCCGATGAAACAACAGCTCCTTCATTATGGTTGAAGCTGGAAAGCCTGTACATGACGAAGTCACTCATCAATAGGTTGTATTTGAAGAAAAGAATATGTACTCTTCAAATGCAGGAAGGAAAGCCCATAAAAGATCATGTCGATGAATTTAACAAAATTATTCTTGATCTAAAGAATATTGATGTTAAAATTGAAGATGAAGAACAAGCAATTCTTCTACTATGTTCCCTTCCAAGTTCTTACGAGCACTTCATCGATACCATGCTGTATGGTCGAGAAGATCTGACCTTGGACGAAGTAAAGGCGGTGTTGCACTCGAAAGAACTGAAGAAAAGAGTATCAAGAAAAGAGTATCAGATTCGAGATATGAATGGCTCATGTAATAGTCTTTTTGCTAGAGGAAGAACAGAGAAGCGAAATCAATTTGGTGAAAGAGGAAAATCTAGGTCCAAGTCTAAAGCAAAACCTAGAAAGTATAAATGCTTTCACTGTCACAAGGATGGGCATATAAGAAAGAATTGCCCAGAGCGTAAAGGCAAGAAAAAGATTTATGAATATGGAGATGCAACTGTAGAAAATGGCTATGATAGTGCAGATGCACTAATAGTCTCAG
The DNA here is from genome assembly GCF_001865875.1 of Lupinus angustifolius. Lineage (NCBI taxonomy): Eukaryota > Viridiplantae > Streptophyta > Magnoliopsida > Fabales > Fabaceae > Lupinus > Lupinus angustifolius. Next base: position 17,192,267 of record NC_032017.1, read on the forward strand.
AGCACGACTCAAAGGATGAATGGATACTTGATTCTGGATGCTCATATCACATGTGTCCCACTAAGGATTGGTTTTCCACCTACCAACCCTTAGATGTGGGCAATGTCCTTTTGGGAAATAATGCTCCCTGTAAGGTCATCGGCATCGGGATCAACACCAATAGAATCAAGATGTTCGACGAAATCGCAAGGACGTAATAAAAATCTGATTTCCTTGGGAACACTGGATTCAAAAGGTTATAACTACAAAGGTGAAGGTGGAGCTATAAGAATATCTAAAGGCGAGTTGTAATGAAATGAAAGAAAGAGAATAGTCTCTATATGTTACAAGGAAACACAATCACGGGTGTTGCCGTTGTCTCCTTAACATCTGATTCTGATGTCACCAAACTATGGCATCTAAGAATGGGTCATGTCAGTGAAAGAGGTCTAGCCGAGTTGGCCAAACAAGGATTACTATGCGGTCAACAAGTCGGGAAGGTAGACTTTTGTGAACATTGTGTTTTCGGAAAGCAATGTCGGATAAAATTCAATGCTGCAGTTCATCGAACAAGAAGGACATTGGATTACGTACATTCTGACTTGTGGGGTCCTTCCCAAGTACCTTCTCATAGTGGTAGTAGATACATGTTAACATTCATTGATGACTATTCAAGGAAGGTGTGGATTTTCATTTTGAAACACAAAAGTGAAGCATTTGTCAGGTTCAAACAGTGGAAAACCTTGATCGAAAAGCAAACCGGGAGAAAGATTAAGAGACTGAGAACTAACAATGGTCTAGAATTCTATAGCATAAAATTCGGAAATTTTTGCAAGGATCACGATATTGTTAGACATTATACCGTGAGACACACTTCACAACAAAATGGACTTGCAGAACGAATGAATAGAACCTTACTTGAAAGGACAAGATGTATGTTGTCAAACGCTAGATTGCCAAAAGAATTTTGGGCGGAAGCTGTCAGTATAACTTGTTACTTGATCAACAGATATCCATCAATGACCATTGGTTTCAATACTCCAGAAGAGATGTGGTCGGGTATTCCGGCAAATTATGAAAATTTGAGGATATTTGGTTGTTCTGCATATACTCATAACAAAGAAGGAAAAATCGATGCAAAAGCATTGAAATAAATTTTTCTTGAATATCCTGATGGTATGAAAGGATATAAGTTATGGTGGCCAGAGAAAAGAAAGTGCATTATTAGTAGAGATGTTACTTTTAATGAAGCTAAAATGTTAAAGCCTCATACAAAGTCATCAAGTGAAAAGGAAGATCCTAATATCTTGGAGAATGTGGAGTTTGAGGTGGAGTTAACAAAAGAAAAAACACTTGATCAAGAAGAAGTCCATGAAGCATGTACTGAAAATGATATCTCTCAATTACAATATTATCAGTTGGCTAGGGACAGGCAAATGAGACATATAAAACATCTAGAAGAGTATGGTTATGCTGATCTGGTGTCATACACTCTAAATGTTGCCGATGATATCATTAATTGATAACCACAGTCATATGAAGAAGCTATGAACAACAAAGAAGCTTCCAAATGAATTTATGCTATGACAGAGGAAATTGAGTCTCTTGACAAGAATCTTACTCTTTCCTTAAATTATGTTTGTGGGCCGTCCACATGCCCAACGGAAATGCCCGTAAACTTAGTAGGCAAAACGGGCAAAATTTCTATGCTTTGCTTGCAAAAAAATGCGGGTTATGCGGGCAATGCCCGTTTTTCCATCTCTAATTAATTTCAATGAAGTTTTCTCTCATGTGGTAAAACATAGCTCTATTCGCATCCTACTTGCAATTGTAGCTCATTTTGATCTAGAACTTGAGCAACTAGATGTCAAAACGATATTCTTGCATGGTGAGTTAGAGGAACAAATCTACATGAAACAACCTGAAGGATTTGAAGCTCAAGGGATGAAAAATCATGTTTGCTTGCTGAAGAAATCTTTATATGGTCTAAAACAATCTTCTAGAGAATGGTATCGACAATTTGACACCTTCATTCTTGAAAATGGATATTCCAGAAGTGAACATGATAGTTGCATCTACTACAAGAAGCTTGCAAATAAGTCATTCATATATTTGCTTTGATATGTTGATGACATGTTGATCACATGTAAGAACATGTCAGAAATTAGAAACTTGAAAGCTCAATTGAGCTCAGAGTTTGAAATGAAGGACTTGGGAGCTGGAAAAAAATTCTGGGAATGGAGATTCAGAGGGATAGAAAAGAGGGGACACTCTTTCTGTCACAAAAGAAGTACATTGAGAAAGTGTTAGAACGTTTTGGCATGCAAAATGCTAAACCAATCACTACTCCATTGGCGACCCATTTCAAACTTTCAATGGCTTTGTGTCCACAAAATGAGAATGGAAAAGAGGAGATGTTAAGTGTACCTTATGCTAGTGCGGTTGGCAGTCTCATGTATCCCATGGTATGCACTAGATCAGATATTGCTCATGCAGTAAGTATGGTAAGCAGATATATGGCAAATCCTGGTAAAGTTCACTGGAAGGCTGTAAAGTGGATTATACGCTACCTTAAAGGTACCACAAATATAGGGCTTTCGTATGGTAAAGTCAAAGAGGTTGGAAACAAGATCACTAGATATGTTGACTCAAATTATGCTGGAGATCTAGATAAGCGAAGATCGCTAACTTGATATGTCTGTACACTGTGTGGTTGTACTATTAGTTGGAAAGTAACACTACAATCAATTGTTGCTTTGTTTACAACTGAGGCAGAGTACATCGTAGTAACAAAAGCTGTAAATGAAGCTATTTGAGGGAAATGTCTAATTGAAGAGTTGGGTACACAACTCGAAGAAACGACCATCTATTGTGATAGTCAAAGTACTACACATCTGACAAAGAATCCAATATATCATGAAAGAACTAAGCATATTGATGTTCGGATGCACTTTATCAGAGACATAGTGGAGAGGGGAGTTGTTAGATTGAAGAAAATACTCACTGCAGATAATCCGACGAACATGATGACGAAGCCAGTTCCAACTACCAAGTTCAGACATTGTTTGGACTTGATTAATGTTCAGAGTCTCTAGTGAGCATGAAGAAGAGTAAGAGGAGAATAACTATGATTGTCTTTTAGCCAAGGTGGAGATTTGTTGAATATTGGCTAAAAGAAAAAGATGATGAAAAGACTTTCTTGAGCCAAACAAAAAAGAAGTAGCTAAATATCATCTTGAAGAAATGGAGAATTTTTAGCAAAGTAAAAAGAAGTGGCTATGGTGAAATTAACATTAATGCTCTTTTTACTTTGGTCACATAATCTTCAAGAGCTTTGACTATAAATAGGAGTGTTCTATGCTATTGTAAGACACACCAAATACTTAGCTTAATGCATATTCTCTCTTCTTGTTCTCTTGTTATAATTGTGTGTGAAATAGTTTTGTGAGAGTGAAATTGGGTGTACTTGGATTTTGGGAAGTGAGTGAAACACTTGTAGTTCTCTTTTATCATAGTGGAATAATCTGTGTTGCTCTTCAGCTGTGGACGTAGGCAAATTGCCGAACCACATTAAATTCTTGATATCATTTTCTCTATTATATTTTCTCCATGGGTCTTCCGCTCAACAAGATCTTATTTTGTTTATGTAAATGCTTTTAATAATTATTTTTAGCTTCTTTTTTTGTACATGAGAACATAACGTGTAGTTTAATATTTTGGTTGGTATATATGTGACTTGCTGGATGACATACTTATTTACTATATTGACTATTCGTTAAAATGTTATATGTTTCATTTAAATTGTGAAAATGTTCATATTAACTAAGAAACAAACAACTCAATTACCATTGCATTCCATTATAAAAATTAGGGTCTAAAATAAAAAATATTTAATTTGTGGGTATTATACTCAAAATTACTTAATTTATAGGGACTAAATACAAAAATAAATAAATGAATGATGTAGCAAGACACATGGCATTGTTGACATTACCTTAATTAGCCATGCCAATATTTTCCACCCAAAATTAACGATAAAGACAAATTTCAAAAGAAAAATCGTAAAACTTTAAAAATCCTATAAATACATAATCATGATGTCTTAACATTGAACTAAATATTATATTCAATTTTACCATTTTTCTTTATTGTTGGGCTCATTGTTTACTAATCTCATCAGCTTTTGGGCTTAAGCATCCTAACACATGGGTGTAAGGACAACAGGAAGTGTGACTGATGAGATGGGTCATAATAGTTTAGCTGATATGGAGAGATGCCTATTTAGATAAGATAGAGATCACATGTACCAAATCGTATCTCATATTCTGTCAAGGACCAATCATAATATTATTTTTTATTCATATAATAATATATGGTTAGTCCGAGACATGAAATATGACACTATTGAAGATAAATGATCTCTATCTATTTAGACGGCGGAATGTTTTTATGCCTTGCATATTAAATCATTGATACCTTGCATGAAACACATGAAAGCGAGTTGATTTGGTATGAAGTTAAACCAAAAGATAAGACAAATTTGACAATTGGGACACTGAAAGCGAGGGTGGGGATAGGTCCTCTGCGTCATTGCATGTTCCTAACTACCAATATTGTTAAGAGACAATATGGTTCTTACCTTTTAACCATTTGAACTATTAATTTAACGTCATATTTTCACCCCATTCACAATTTCACTATGTTGAGCTTATAATTGTCCTTATCCTTCCTACAAAAAAAATGTTATATGAATATGTGAAACATAAAATCAACCATGCTTGGTACTGTTCATTTACCTAGAATAAACAATGCTTGTTAGATCTAACAACGCATTGTTGAATCTATAGCTAAGATCTCCGCCTAATATTTAACAACATTTACATACACAAATGTTATTAAATGTGTTATCAAAATTCAACTCTTACATAATGATAGAGTGGTAATATGGAAAGATTTAGACAAGAAAAAGGTTCATATAGCCCAAATTTAAGCAATCAAAGATATGTATGATGAGTTAAAAAACCTGAGAGAAAACATTATGAGGTCTTAAAAGATTTCTTTATTGCTACGATCAATCAAGAAATTGAGAAAAGTAAACCATAAAATTCAAGCAGTGGATGAAATGATAAAGTGTTTTAGGCGTTACATGTAACAAAAATGTAACATTCGAGCTTAAAGAAAAATCTTATCACACAACTAAAATGTCAAATAGAGAACAAACTCAATATATCATAAATGAGAATGTAGCGGTGGGTGAATGAATATTCTATACAAGATAAGATTAATAAAGAATAAAAGCATTACGGATAAAGTCGATATAGAATAAATATTCTCTCCATTAATGGTAAAAAAGATTGTAGAATCGAACTTCAGGTTATTTAAGGATGTATGAAAGATATAATTATAAATTCTAATAATCATAGTAGATCAAATGAATGTTAATCTAATTTCTCTAGAGATAGAGAAAGAAAAAAAAATAAATAAATGAATTAAGAAAGAATTAGAGATCAATAATTTATTAATAAATAAGATAATCTATAATAGAATATTATTTCCATAATTAAAGAAGATGGCGAAAGTCTAGAAAATCTATCACCTTCAAGCTTAAGTAATTAAATATTATTATAATTTTAATTTAGACATTTTGTCAAGTTTAACAAACATTTTGAGAGAGAAGGAGTAGTACATAGACATAATGTAAAATTTATAAGGTGCAATTAATACAACAAAGTATATAATGCGATAATAGAATACAAAGCATATATAGCAATATGGTAGTATATGTTTGTCTACTTGAAGAACTCCATAACCCAGATGCCAGAAATTGATCCAATGAATCTAACACCAGCAAATCCAGAATTTGTTGCCAATTTAATGAATTCATGTTGGGTTCGTTCTTTCCCTCCTGGGTTTTGAGCCATCATTAAAATATCAGCTTGAAAACCACTTTTGGCTGTAGCTGTAGCTTCTGGAATAACAGGGAGAATTGAATCCACAACAATCACTTTTCCATCATCTGGGGTTGCTTTATGGCAATTCTTCAACAACTTCAAGCAGTGCTCATCACTCCAATCGTGAATTATCCACTGAGAATTTTAGCCCAGAAAATATATATCAGTAAATAGATTAATATTTCATCCCTAATTAATGACTATCCTATAACTTCTAAAATTGACACTTTTAATGAATTTGATTTTCATAACATAAATATGTTGTTTTATGTTATAAAAAAATTACCTAATTATTGGACATACATATAACATCATTTTATATACCTAAAATACAATAGTGAAAGAGGGTAAAGGTTGAAAGTGTATATATCCAAATTTTTATTTTGGTTTTAGTTAAGGCCACCATAAACTGAAATTTAATGTAACTAATAATGGGAATTTAATATTGAGACATTTTAGAAAGATAATTCCTCAAAAGAAGAAACCCACCTTCATAAAAATGACATCTCCGTGAGGAACACTCTCAAACATATCTCCTCCCACGTGCTCCACGCCTGCAAAATTAAAATAGCTAATTCATAAATTTATATCACATGATATATACAAAAGTTGTGAAAACTTTTAAATCTTCTTTGGATAATTCATCATATTAAAAAAAAAACTTCTTTGGACATGAATTTACAACAAATAATAAAATCAATGAGGATCATATCATACCGGCATAGGTAGGGGCATGTTCTATGACATGAGGCAAGTCAAAATTAATACCATGGAGATGAGGATATTTTGAAGTAATGAGATTGAGATTGATCCCAAGACCACCACCAACATCTACCAATTTATTAATGTGATCAAAACCTTTGTAAAATTCAAGAACTCTTTTCATAACTATAGTTGTAGAATTGACCATAGCTTTGTTGAAAACATCATTGAACCTTGGATCCACAATTGGATACTCAAATGCATGCATGCCATAAACCCTGTTGAATGGTATACCTCCTTCAAGGATTGCTCCTTTCATTTCCGTCCTACATGTCAAAGAAAATTTACAACTCATTCATTATTATGAGTTAGGAAGGAAAAACAATTTATTATCTAAAAACAAAAAGGAAGAAAAAAGTCAAAATCAATGCTAAGCCATTAACAAGGTGTTGGTCTAATGCCCTGTTGAATTTTCAGGATGATCAAAAGGTCAATAATTCGATTGTTAGGAATAACACTTATTAAAAAAGATAATCACACACTTAAAAGTAATTTCTTTACTCAAAAGGATAAACATATACCTTTAATAATGCAAAAAAAAATGCACATCCCGGTCATATCACCGTTGAAAGTTATATTACCACTAAGAGTATTATTATTTTTACGTTTACTTCACCCATCTATCAAGGGACATCTTTTTTATTGGAAAAGGGAAAATAACAAAATTCAATTGAACATCATCATTTTCTCATATTTCTTGTCCTAAAAAATCTATCTTAGATATACAAAGTACAATAAATAACATTATCAATATTGATTATGCAATTATTATATAACACAACTACAATTAAGCCAACTCTTATCACTTAAAAAGTTCCAACATTAGCAGGAAAAATAAATATGATATGAGGAGCTTGGTTTCTTTTCTTTTTTTTACTAGTATTTTGACAACTGTCATCAAGTCTGTTCAATGTCAACCGTATTTTTTAATTTAAAAATATATATCATAGATTACCACTTAATAATAAAAATGTATACACTAAAATTTAAAATATTATATATAAGTGGTAATTATTAATTTATAGAGTAATAATTAATTTAAAATGATAATTACATATTTAAATTTATATAGTAATGACTATTTTTTATTATTCAATTTATTGCAATTCGTAACTTGAAAATATAAATTATTATTAATAGTAGTATTATAGAAGAAATCTATATTATGTTATTTAACTATTAATTCCCTTTATAATATTCCACAACCTTTTTTTGAGTCTGTTGATCAAAATTAGCTTGTAGTGTGTAGTTGTTGCTATGAGTTTTTACTTTATAGTGTGTAGATGTTAGCTCCTAACTGTGAGTATAGCTAAAAGCTTTTAACTATATAGACAATTTATTAAATTAGATAAGTTTCATAAAACTTGTTCTGCAACTATCTAAAATTTAAAAAATACCTAAAAATATATACATTATTTATTTATTTATCAATTAAGAATGACTAATTGAGGTAATTGATTACATAAAAATCAAAATTCTCAATAATTTATCTTAATTTTTTTAATTGGACATGTAATATTTTATTTATTTAGTTATTTTATTATAATTAATGTTATATTAAAATGTAAATAAGGTGAGACAATATTAAAGAAATAAAAGTTATGTTTAGTTAAAGATAAATAACATAATTTATTAAAAATATAAACTTTATAAAGGATAAAATTGAAAAAAATTATTATCGAAAGCTCATTTCGTTTTCAGAACACTAATTCAAATATCTTTTTAAAAACTAGTTTTTCACCATTTTAATTTTGTCCGGTTAATAAATATTATTACCAACATCTAAAAGTGCAATAAAACTGACCAGCTTCCCAAGAAGACCTTGTCCAAAGTTAAGTTCAAGGTGGCTCCAAAAGAAACACCATCAGCATCGGTCACAAAATATTTGGAGTTAGGGGTGAGACTATATAGCCTCTGAGCTCCTTCTTGATCATTTTCATGAACAAGGGAGCAATATAACATAGAGTGACTAGTCAACAGCCTCAGAATTCTATCAAGCATTGTTGGTGCTTCAGGGTTCTTGCTACCAATCTTAGTAGCAATGTCCTCTGCAGATAGCTTGGTACCTTCGACACCAGCTTTGGCTAAGATGTCGAAGATACCAAGCTCAACTGCAGACCGGACTGCAAGTGGAAACACCACAGAACTACATAATTTTAGAGCAAAAACAATGCCATCTTCTTGTTCTTCATGGACATGCCTTTCTTGTTTAAGATTGTTGGCTTCAGTACCCTTATTGGTTTCATATGATGGAGCCATAATAATAATAATAAGGATTTGGAATGTTTAAGAAGCTAGAAGATGTTCTGTATTAATTGAAGTTGGTTTTAGTCAATGAAGTGCATGCATGTACTTATAGGGAGATATCTCTAGCTACTACTCCTTGAAGATATAGTTGTGAGGTATTGACATTGTATAAACTAAGGTGGTGGTTCGATAAGTTTTTGGTAATGGAATATATGGAATAAAATATTAATCATGTCACTCAATTATTTGGTAGTTTGATAAGTATCAAATTAGGTAAGAGATGCAGTTCTTCAAATCATTTTTTTTTCGAACCTCCAATTTCAGAAGTCAACAATTAGAGGCTTTGCATCAAATGTTTGGTGTGCTGTGGAGAATGTTTTGGTCTGCTATTGTATGGTAACCTTGGCTTATAAGGTTGAAAATGTGTACCTTATATACCAAACCTTATCATATACATATTTTGTACTTAGAACAAATTTTTGATTGATTTTGCTCAAATAATGTATATGTATTGTCCAGTATTTCTATTTCAATGTTTAGACCTCTTTAGGCTTTGTTTGAACTCCACTCTATATATTTCGGTTGAGCTCTCCATACATTTTCTTTTCGTATATATAAAAATAAAATAAAATTTACAGGGAAAGAGAACTTTCTTATAAATATTATGAAAATTGTACATATTGCCAATTCAACCAGATAATCCGCAAATCAAATTTCATACTAATATGATAGAGCAACTAGATCGGTTATATTTATATCAATGTCAAAATTGTGTGAACCAATTGGATTATTACAGTTTAAAAATATGGCACTGCAAAACCAAGTTGTTTTCCTTGAAAATTGATAAAATAAAAAGTGAAAATTGTTAGGTATCAACAGGTCAGAATACACTTGGAAGTGGTTGAATATGTGTCGTGGATTACTTACTCTGCATTTCCTATATTTTGCGCAAAACAGAAAATTATCGCACTTAATCGATTAAGTTTGGTATTAATCAATTAATTTGTGCTATACTTAATCGATTATGCGTGTGGATAATCGATTATCTTGAGTTCTTGCAGATTCTTGATTTTAATGGTTTCTTGCTATGCAAGTCACCGATTACCAATCTTTATGCGGTTAATTAATTACATAGATTACAGAATGATGTTTACACAACTTCTAACATGGAATACAAAGTCAATTCAATTAGCAAGAATATAATAAGCAAAATTAAATGAGATTAGGGTTAGAAAATTGTGCATAAGGTAATTTTTTTTTATCTTGGTTCGTTTGTGGTCCACTACAAACTACATCCAAACCTCTCATTCTGATCTCGAGAGATTTTTCTTCTTCACTATTGAAATATGTTTGATACACGCAAACTTCCAATAAATGATAAAACTAAGACACTACTTTCTTGGACTCTACAAGTTTGACAACCTCAGTTTGACCTCTCTATCTCACCTACTAAGATCACCTATCTTTTCGCGATTAGGCCCCAGCCAGGTATCACTTGCACCAAGACCTCCTAGTCTTCATGAAGAACAACAATACCTTTTCTTGAAGTGAAGTTACTCACCAAGAGATCATTTCCTTCATTGAAACATATTTTGAGTTTTCTTGAGTACTTTATACTCGAATATAACAATGTAAGCTCACCTTAAAAACACTAAGTAGAATACTCACAAGAACATATTCTATATGAGAAAATTATGCAAAGGTTTTCACAAAACAAATTTCACAATTTTCAGAAAACAAATGTTTCTTACTTTCACTTTAAAAACTTATCAAGAAAACAAGAATGAATGTTATGCATGAAAAGCCCTAGAGACGCATGTTACAACTTCAAGTTCTAGGCCCTATTCAACATGCTCTTATTCTCTAAACTTTTCTAATGCAATCTATATGATAATGTATGCTCAAAGATCTTCTGAATATGCAAGTTATGAAAATATGAACCTTATGTCACATGAGCCAGAATTCTAGTACTTATACCAAATATACTGATGCTACTATTAATTGATTATTCATCCACTTAATAGATTAACGAGATGTTAAAAATTAGTTTTTCTGTTACGTCTTAATCGATTAATATACAATCAACATCAGATTGGTTAGCTACTATAATTCCCAAAAATCGATTATACTGATTAAAAATACTTTTTTTGATTTAAGGTAAACTACCTATATGATATTCACATGCTATACATAGTTTTTCAAATATAACACCTTTAATATATAAGACTATATATGTGAATGCATGAGCCTACTTATCATATGATATCTAGATGTGATGTCTCAATTTTAATCTAATTTATATTAAGGCTTGATCAAAGGCAATCATCTTAAGACTTCTAATAAAAGTAAAGCTTACAACTCCCTAAGTCTATAGATTTAACCATCTGTTTATTATACGGTCTTCAAGCTTACTTGCATGTTCGTTGTCTTTATCAAAACTTAGGTTAGCATCAAATATGCAAGTCTCGACTCTTTGCGCTTTTAATCTCCCTTTTTGATGATGACAAAATTTACACTAAATCCTTGTTTGATGAGCTTGATGATGATCAACATGTGTTTTCTTAGGTTGGTTAAATGTCAAAGATGCACTATTTCCCCTCACTTTGTTCTCCCCATCAACCTAGCAATGAGGTGATTCAAGCAAGATTTAGGTAGCCAACTTACGAAAGCTCAACAACCTGAAACACATCAAACAACAAAACAATCCCCCTTTTGACATTATCAAAAAATATAGACAATTAAATGATAATTACTGGTCAAAAGTAAGAAGAGATATTATAGTTAGTGAAAAGAAATTGGAATTAATCATTAAGTACATGTTGTGATTGATTAACCAGTTTTTAAAGAATTGAACAAGTGCACAAATCAATGCATTTAATCGAGTACCAAAGCACTTAATTGATTAAACTAACAAGAACAAAATATGAACAAAGTTTGTATGATAGATCCAACATGTATAAATCCAGCCAGACATGAAATAATTAATAATTCTGATTTATTCAGCTTAAGCATATATTAATCAAATATATATAGTATATATACAAGATATGATCAATATTATCATAAAAACCACAATTAATAAACTATCAATATAATTAACATTGTTCAACAAAACATGAAATAGCGAATTAATGCGAGTACACATCAAGAGTTTGAAAGCATATTATAAGCAAAAGACACAATGGCTAAAATGAAATGAAGTACAAGACCCAAATGATATACTAAACCACAAAACATAACAAACTAAAGGCTAGACACTCCTAAACTATCCCTAAGATGGTGAAGGAGGACGTCTTGATTGCAAATGCATGATGTCATGGCTGGTCTGAATGAGGAAGTCTAAGTGGTTAATTTAACTGTTCATTTTGTCTCTCCACGATTGAATGAAGTTCCTTAGAGACTCATAGTGTGTGTCAACGAGAGCATTTCTATTCCATGGCGTCCAAATGAGTTATCCCAAAAGGTGGTTCTTGAGGCATAACAACAGCCTCCCCCTGATTTTTAGGAACATGCTCATCCATAGCAGTTGGAATTTCTTCATCAGACAAATCCAAGTCCACAGTCGTGTTGTGATCCTCCTGGTATTGCCAGGCATTATCATACTTATAGATTGTCATTTTGTGGATTAGGTTATCACCAATCAAGTGCTAACGAGAGTTTTTTTGTGATGATCACCATATTAGATGTATTTATTTCTAGATGATCAATTATGCGGGATATGAACATGCCATAAGCAAGCAAGTTGGTTGATGAGGTCGAGATACCATACATAAGTTTTAGAATTTCCTCGGGCCAGTTAATCATTATATTTTCTCGGATAGCAAACATAAATTTTAGGTAATTGATAGTTAGTTAGGCATGGTTTGTGTTCCTTTGTACTAGAATATATGCCACGATATAATACAAAAGTCGGTCCTCTGAGACAAGATTTATACATTTTAGTTGCATCAAATGATATCCATAACTCATTTGAGCAGTCTCCTAGGCCGGAACCGTCACTGGACAGTCCACCCACATCCATAAATAAGGTCTCATTCAGCTCAAACAATTTTCCCGAAACTATAGACCAATAACTACAATCTTTTATCTAAAATTAGCATAGAGCTCCCTAAATAGAGCAGGGTATACTTTCTGTTAAGGTCAAGAAACTGGTTCACACCCTGAATTTTTAATCTGTGAGGGAACTCGAAGCCTTGTTCTATCATCCAAGCCATATTCGCATAACGGATGTACGTTGGCTTCCTTCATTGGAATTTTGCTAAATGAGTTTCTTGTGGAATTAGTAAGTAGTATGGGTCACCGCGATCCCTCCTATCACCATGGCCGGTACAAAGTCGGATTTAGTTCTCCTTTGGCGGTTAGCCGTTGTTTTGACTCTTTTCTGCTTTCCATCAGCCATCTTTTTAGGGCAAACTCTAGGTTTTCGAATTTCTAGAGATTTTAGGGAAAATTGATGACTAATTAGGCTTATTGAAGCTCAGTTTGGATTGCTATATGACTAGGATTGATCAAATTTACCAATTTACAAAAGAAAGGGTAGAAATTTGTGATTTGGGGTTTGAAAAATCTTTGTCAAACGCATACTGAATCTTATATACTCTACTGTAGTTAATCGATTAAGACTAGTTAAAGTCTTAAGCAGCTAAGCCCAATTAATTGATTAAAGGAAAACTTAATCGATTGAAGATAGAGATTTTCAAAAAGCTTAAGCTACTGGAACTCAGTTTAATCGAATATAACACAATATAATCGATTAACATCAGTAAAATTGCAGAATTAAGTATGTTTTTTAGATTTACAAGGCATACTAAGACACTTAACCTAAGAATCGATTTTAGACAGAATTACACACTTCTAGCACATAAACATAGAATCAAGAATACAATCTAAATTCACAAGGGAAACATATTCAACATATATCATGTAGATAAGCATAATGATCATGCAAACACACACAATACCAATATCCAAACTAGTTGAGATATTGTTCGTCAAGAATTTCAAGTTCTCTTCTTAGAACAAAGAATGAATCCTGTGGAATGGGATTGGTGAAAGTATATGCTAGTTGTTTAGTGATTTCAACAAATTCAAGCATACAATCCCCTTTTTGAACATGATTACGCAAAAGATGATGTCTTATTTCTATATGCTTGTTTCTAGAATACAAAATGAGATTCTTGGATAGGTTTGTGGCGCTTCTATTGTCACATTTATTCGATATCTTTTATAGATTGAGACCGAAATCCATAAGTTGCTAGTTCATCCAAAAGATTTGAGCGCAACACACACCAACAGTAATGTACTCCTCTTTGGTGGCGGATAAAGCAACACAAACCTTCTTTTTGCTATGCTATGACACTAAGTAGCTGTCTAATAGGTGGCAAGTTCCACTTGTGCTTTTCCGATCTAATTTACACCAAGAAAAATCCGAATCATAATATCCTACCAAGGATAGTGAGGCATCCTAGGATACCATAATCTCATATTAAAGGTTCCCTTTAAATATCTCATGATTCGTTTAATAGAACTATAATGCGATTCTTTAGGCATAGATTGATATCTCACACACATGCAAACACTAAACATAATATCGGAGCGACTCATAGTTAAGTACAATAAAGAGCCTTTCATGCCACAATATTTAGTTACCTCTACCGCTTTTCCTTTTTCATGCAATTCTTTATAGTATTTTGACTGATGGACAGATTTGTCACTTTTCATTTGCTTAATTTGTAATATGAGAAAGAAGGTAAGCTCTTCCATCATTGACATTTAAAATTCACCCTATATCAAATCAGAAAACTCCTTGCAAAAGAGTTCGTTAATAGCTCCAAAAATAATATCATCAACGTATATTTGTACTAACAAAACATGATTATCCGAATTTTGGATAAAGAGCATTGTGTCAACCTTGCCCCTAACGAACCCATTTTCTAAGAGAAAAGTACTTAGTCTATCATATCAAGCTTGAGGAGCTTGCTTTAGGACATAAAGTGCCTTTTTGAGTTTATAGACATGGTTCAGGAATTTATAGTTTTCAAAACCGGACAGTTGTACGACATAAACCTCCTCTTGAATGAATCCATTTAAGAAGGCGCTCTTGACATCCATTTTGAAAATTTTAAAGTTTGTGATCAATGCAAATGCCAATATCATCCTAATAGCCTCTAACCTCACAACTGGGGTGTAGGTTTTATCGTAATCGATACCTTCCTCTTGGTTGTATCCCTTGGCCACAAGGCATGCTTTGTTTCATATTGTTAAGTTAGATTCATGAAGTTTATTTCTAAAGACTCACTTAGTGCCAATTAGCGGATGGTCTTTTGGTTTGGTGACCAAGTCCTACATATTATTATGTTCAAATTGGTTTAGCTCTTCTTGCTTAGCTATACCGTAATGCTCATCCTCTATGACCTCATCTATGGTCTTAGGCTCTAATTGTGATACGAAAGCAACGAAATTACAAAAGTTACGCAAAGAACTATGGGTAAACACCCCGTAGTGATATCACCTATTACTTTATCAAGTGGATGATCTTTCTTGGTTTTCCACATCCTCGATAAGTCCTGATGATCCTCATTAACTTCTTGATCATCCTGATCCTTTTTGTCCTTTTCCAAGTCCTTAGTGTATGCTTCTTCCAAAGCACATGTAACATCATTAGACAAAACCTTTCTCTTCTCTTTTGGAGAAGGTTCGTCAAAATGATCGTGGATCGATTCTTCTATAATCATAGTATATTTATTAAAAACTCTAAATACTTTACTATGCATCGAATACCCTAAAAATATATCATTGCCAGTCTTTGAATCAAATTTTCCTAAAGCACGTTTTCCATTGTTTAAAATAAAGCAATTGCATCCAAAGGCATGAAGCTGAGATATATTAGGTTTTTGGCCTCTGAAAAGCTCATAAGGAGTCTTTAACAACTTAGGAATAAGGAGTACTCAATTTATAACATAGCAGGCCATATGTAAAGTATCGGCTCAAAAGTATTTAGGCACTTTGCTTTCATTTTGCATGGTACTAGACAACTCCTCTAATACTCAATTTTTCCTCTCAACAACTCCATTTTGTTAAGGAGTTCTAGGAGCTTAGTATTGGTGCAAGATCCCATATCTATCGCAAAACTTGTCGAACAGGTGGTTCTCAAACTCACCACCATGGTCATTATGTAATATACAATTTTCAGGTTAAGTTGATTATGGATTTGCTTGGCAAAACTTTTAAAGGATTTGAAAGCGTTGCTTTTAGCAGAAAGGAACAAGGTCCATGTAAACCTAGAAAAATTATCTATGATTACTAAAGCATAATAACTACCTCTAAAACTCATGATTTGTGATGGTCCAAACAGGTCCATATGGAGAAGCTCCAAAAGCCTTATTGTGGATATAACATTTTTCAACGCAAACGAGTTCTTAACTTGCTTACACTTTTGGCAAGTGTCGCAAGCTTCTTTAGATTTGAAATTTAGTTTAGGTAGACCAATAACTAAATCATGAGATGATAACTTATCTAAGTGTTTAATATGTATGTGCGTAACACGCCTATGCCAAAGCCATATGTCATTATCTCTATAAATGAAACACTTTGAGAATAATGTTGTAACATCCTCCAAATTAACCATGTATATATTGTTTATATGATGACCAACAAACTTAATATTATTAGATATACTATCATGAATAATGCAACAATCAGAATTGAAGGATACTCGGTTACCTTTATCGCATAATTGACTTATGCTTAATAAGTTGTGTTTTGAAGCCTTCCACATAGAGCACGTTCTCGATCATAGCTTGAGAAGTATTGTCAATTTTCCTAACGCCAAGTATCTCGATCATAGCATGAGTGTCGCAATAGTAACATAGTGTGAGTGCTGCAAAGAGCATGTTCTCGAGCATAGCATGAGTGCCGCAATATAAACATGTATGCATGCGAATGTGTGATTTTTTATGAGTATGGACTACGAGTCTCCTATATGGCTTTTTCTTATTATTTGGGGGTTTATATCCTATTTCGATATGGTTACTAGCATTTCTCGATTCAGCAAGTAATGTGTCTAGATTAACTGTATTGTATGTGAGCTTTGCGAGTTTTTCTTTTAAATTTGAATTCTCATTTTGTAAAGTCTCACAAGTATCGTATGCAGTAGGTTGACATAAATTATTTTTAAAGCAATCACATGAGCTACAAGATTAGATTAAATCAAGTTGATTAAATCAAGTTGACTACGAGTCTCTTATATGACATAAATTATTTTTTGCATTTTAATGATTTGTTGTTCATGTAATAGAATTATTCGTTTTCTATCTAAGCTAATCCTAGCAAGTTTTTTCAATTCCTCGTGTAATTCAACAAATGCATTATACAATTCATCATATGTAAGGGAGCCATCAGAAAAAGATGAAGTGTCAGAACATACCTCATTCGTATCATCCTGACTACTAGAGCTGCAAGCATCTTGCATTTTTTTACCATTAAGCATAGTTTCGCAGACTCCTCCTCATCAAATTTGCTCGATGTTGATTCCTCCTCGGGAGCATCCCACACGATGTATACTCTCTTTTATTTAAAGTTTCGAGGAGTGTTCTTCTCAGATTCAATCCTTTTGAGGTAGATCGGACATTGTAGCCCCATGTGTCCATCCTTCCCACATTCATTGCAAGTGAATCGCTCCTTTGAGTTCTTGTCTTTCTTGGTTGAGTCTTGCACTTCTTTCATCTGAAACCTCTTGAATCCTCCTCTTTTCTTCAATAATTTTCCAAATTTTCGTACTAGGAGATTCGTGGTTTCCTCATCCAGATCGGAGTCAGAATCGCTATCCTCTTTCTTTTCTTGATCTTGTGGCATGGTTTCTTTGAGAGAGATGTCTTTCTTATTCTTATCTGAATCATCATTCATCGTCAAGCGCCCTAACTCCATCTCGTGTTTCTGGAGTTTGCCAAACAATGACTCTAAATGCATGGAATCCAAGTCTTTCGACTTCATGACTGCAATTACTTTCGATTGCCATTTCTTATTAAGACAATGCAAAACTTTGTTACTTAGTTCTCATTTAGCAAAAGATTCATCAAGGGCATCTAAATGGTTAACAATGTGAGCAAATCGCTATTGCATTTCACTAATAGATTCATTTGACAACATGCGAAATAACTTGTAATCATGTGTTAGTGTATTTTGCCTAGCGCTTAACTTCGCTTGTGCCTTCATGAGTCACTTGTAAAGTGTCCCACATTTCTTTCGCATTTTTACACTACGAAACCATAAAGAAATTATCATATGATAGGGCCGATGTGATAATGTTTTTAGCTTCAAGGTTATGCTGAACCTTCCTATGCTCATCATTGATCCAAAGACTTTTTGGTTTTTCTTTGGGTTCATCATCCACCAAGTGGAGTGGAACGAAAGGACCATTGACCACGAATTCCCAAATGTCTGTGTCAATTGCCTCAATGAAGATTTTCATGCATATTTTTCAGTAGCATACCTCCCACCACTGAATATTAGAAGGCAGTTGATGAATGTGCCATCAATGCCAAATGGGTTTGTGGAACCCATCATTTTATCCTCTAGGATCGAACGAATACGCGGTCAAGCAAATACTTTCGTACTAGCTCTGATACCAATTGTTGGGTATCAACATGTCAGAATACACATAGAAGGGGTTGTAAAGATGTGATGTCTCAATTTTAATCTAATTTATATTAAGACTCTTGTAAGACTCCACCTAGGTTTACATAACCTAGATTCGATCTAAGGCAATCATCTTAAGACTTTAGTAAAAATAAAGCTTACAACTCCCTAAGTCTATAGATGCAACCCTTGAGTCTTCGGCTTGTTGTTTGTTGTATGATCTTCAAGCTTACTTGCATGTTCATTGTCTTCATCAAAACTTAGGTTATCGTCAAATGTGCAAGTCTTGACTTTTTGCATTTTTAAAAAATGAGAAGATGAAAACTAGAAAATACATGACAAAATTGGAAAATGTGAAATATCCAATACTCAAACACAACACTTATTAGAATAGACACTAACTTATTGAAAGGAATTAGTTCCTTGACTATAGACGAAAGATTTCTTAGTTATAAATAAAACGTAGTTTCAATGGGGCAAGTGCCAAGAACTGTCACCGTTGAGATGTCGTCCAGCCACCTCTCTCCAACCATCACCACCGTGAGGTAAACTTTTAGGTACAAGGATAATACCCTAAAAGAATGAGACTCATCTCCAGTAACGGAGAGGCAAGTGATGCCAAAAATCAAAGAAAATGTGATATGTTTTTACATTTATACCTTTAGGTTTATTATGATAAGACAAATTTATTCTTCAAATTAAATAGAAAAATTACAATTGTCTCTCAATTAATGGAAAGGAGTTTGACCCACCCCAAAGTCGTATCGTGTATCACTGTTAGTCGCAGAGCAGTGCCCGCTATTAATGCACATTGACGCACGCAGTCGGGCACAATTCTTGAGGTATTGAATTCAAATATCTTTTTAGCCTCTGGGAACCAATTAGGCTCTAATTATTACTAATTGATCATTTTGAATATCCAAGTGTGTTAAGGAGGTCGTGGACTTTAACAATCTGATACTTTGGTTTTGTGATTTTGACGCCTGGGGAAATGAATGGAATTTGATTATTGGACTAATATGACTGGAAAAAAATGCATATACTTATAATATAAGATATCTTTACACCGTTAATATATTATCTATCATTCAATTTGAACGGTAAATGATCCACTAATTATATATAAACGTTTATATAATTATTATACTGCCATACACAATTCAGATATAAAAAGGTGATTGA
Source organism: Lupinus angustifolius (assembly GCF_001865875.1). Classification (NCBI taxonomy): domain Eukaryota; kingdom Viridiplantae; phylum Streptophyta; class Magnoliopsida; order Fabales; family Fabaceae; genus Lupinus; species Lupinus angustifolius. Next base: position 17,212,024 of record NC_032017.1, read on the forward strand.
TGATATTATATTTTTCCTAGTAAGAAAAAATTGCAAGCATTTGTATTCCCGCTGGCCACATCCTGGCAAAAATATGTTGGTAAGATGTCAATTCATTTATCAAACCATGGAAGACATTTTGATAAAGTTATAATTAATGAACCAAAAGTCTGCCACAACTTTTAATAAATAAGTGAAATATTTATACATTATTAATATAGATATTTATATACCTTCATTACAATATTTATCATTCATTTATATTAATTATATTTAAAAGTAAATAATAATTAAATATAGATGTTAAATAATATAATACTTTTTCCCCTTCATAAGTATCTTTAGAAACGTTGCACTATATTTAAACCATTTTAGCTAGCCTCTCCATAATCAATGCAGATTAAACGGGAAGGTGACGTGTCTTAGGTTTCTACGCTTTGACCATGCCTTTCAAACGTAATAATATATAATTATATATACACAAAATTTGTGTTACTATTAATTATACTATTCCTTACCAAATATTTATTAGGTGTTCTCGGGAGAGGGGTAATTGACATCCTCTGAAATATATATCTAGGTGAGGATTGATTGAGATGGTACTACTAAATATATATTTTATTATTTTTGGTAAAGAACTATTTTTTTTTGTTTCGTGACTATCTCTCCCAACAAGTATCACTTCTAGAATTAAAATATCGACTTTAATAATTCAATTGAACTTTACACTACTAGATTAATGCCTTATTGGTAGGTAATTATTATATGGTATGAAGAATTATCACTCTCAAAAGTTACGGAGTGCAACATGAGTAAATAAATAATTTAAATCACTCAATTACTTGAACAATGTAACTATAATTTTCAAGACCAAACCTTAAAAAAAATTATTTCATAGAGAGAATATGAGTGTGTTATTTTAATACTATAATAAGGAAGAATAAGGAGAAGTGCAAGCTGCAAAGTCCATTATTGGAGCCCTTTTCATGTGTTGACTAGGACATGATACCTTATTACTTAATGAGAAATGTATATTAATTTTATACATTATTATTGTATAATTTATTATTCACGTTTTTATTATTATTTACTCTTCAAAAAAGTAATATAAATGAATATGAATAACATACTGATTGTATATAAATCTTTACACCAACAATACACATATTATACTCTTGTTTAATTAAGAAATAGGGTGTCCTATTATCCATGCTTAGTTTATCCGAGTCATTTAGTAAAAATGTGAAGCTAAAGCTTTTTCAAAAGTCTATATATTTTCGGAACCAAATGTAAGTGAGAAACAAATGACCGTAAATATATGTGCAAAATACTCATTCAATTATATTTAGCTGATGTCAGTTATTTTTATGAAGTTGATTATTATGAAAATTAATAATAAAAAAACACAACATATATTCAGCAGAATAAAATAAAATATTAGCCAGTGCATGGTTGACTTATATACCATTTTGTTTTTGGTATCATTGGACTAAAATATATGGGGATGGTGCTATTTGTATATAGATATGTGTTCAATGATATGATAAGATCTTTTCTCATAACAGACAATTGAATGCATCTTTGTATTCCTGCAGGCTACATGCTGGAAAAAATATGTTCGTAGGATGTTGATTTATATTAACTAAGAAACAAGCTTCTCCATTTACTACTACATTTCATTATAAAAATTATGGACTAATATAAGAAATTATTTTATTTATTGGTTTAAAGTCAAAATTAGTAATTTACAGGGATTAAAATCAAATTATGTAAAATTAAATTAATGAGATGGATATGATTAGGACCACTTAATCTATGTGACTAGACACATAACACTCTTGACATGCTTACATTAAGCATATTAGCATTTTTCGTCTACAAGTAACGACAAGAACTAATTACAAATCATTCAGAAAATGTAAACACTAAAACAAAATAAAAGTCAAGGACTAAAATTAAAATTCAATACATTTATAAACCATTGTAATTTACTACTTCAAACATAATGAGAAGAATTGTGTTATATGTAGAATATAATTTGATAACTTTCTCTATCCATGATCTTGACTTAGTCCGATAAAAGATACCGAGAATCATATACATATTTCCTAAAAGAATAATGGAATATAATATTGAATATGCGCTCATCGTTATGTTTAATAAGAATGAACTAGGTGGTAAGTGTTAAACAAGACAGACAGATCACACTATATGGGAATTTTGTGCCATTTGATTCAACATTTTCAGCATACTATATGGGATAACTTTCTCTATCCATGAGAGAGTAGAAATAAACTGATTAAACATTTTCAGCATGCCTCTCTTCCATATATATGATCGATAGTGTTGAACCATCTATTAGTTCATCATCATTCAAATATAAAAATAAAATATTAGTATAATTTTCGAGGCAAAGCCCAAGTATTAGGTTTACTTCTATAATGAATGACTCATATATCTAGATAACAACAATATAAGTTATGAGTTTGAGCTGATATACATGGGTTGGGGTAAAGGGCTATATATATTTATGTTATGTAAACCTAATGTAACAAGGAGAAGAATAGTCAAACACTAATCCTTATTCTCTAATAAGATATAGTGGTAGCCGCTCAATGCTCCCGAGGACGTAGGCACAATTGGCTGAACCTCGTTACCAAATCTCTTGTGTTATTCTCTTGTCTCTATACTCTTTACTATTTGATTGTTCGCTTTTCCCAATAATTGGTATCAAATGACTCTTAACCTAGGTGCCAAATTTGAGGTGGGGAAGTTCGATGGAACTGGTAATTTCAAATTATGGCAAAGGAGGGTTAAGGATGTGTTGGCTCAACAAGGTCTATCAAAGGCGCTGCATGAGAATAAACCAGAGGGTTTGGATCAACTAGATTGGGAAGAGTTGAAGGAGAAGGTTGTAAGAACCATACGGCCCTGTCTATCAGATGCGGTGATGTATCATGTTATGGATTTGACGTCACCAACAGAGGTATGAGAGACATTAGAGAAGTGGTTCATGTCCAAGCCTCTAACAAATAAGTTGTATTCGAAACAGAAACTCTATGGCCTGAAGATGTAGAAAGGTGTTGATTTGTAACAACATCTGAACAATTTTAATCAAGTGATCAATGACTTGCATAAACTTGATGTGAAGGTTGATGATGACGACAAAACAATAATATTACTGTGTTCTTTGTCAAATTCCTATGAACACTTGGTGACAACATTGACGTACATGAAAGACTCAATCAAACTGGATGAGATCACGTCTGCACTTCTGTCCCACACTCAAAGAAGACAAAGTGTAGGTGAAGAGTCTCAAGGTGGTGATCTGTATGTGAAAGGAAGCCAAGTGTGTGGGAGGAGACAAGGGAGAGGCGGTCCTGCCAAAGGGAAAAGACCAAATTTCAGGGGCAGAACATTAGTAGAGTGCTATAAGTGCAAACAGACTGGGCATTACAAAATAGATTGTCCCAATAAATGGAGTCCTAGCAAGCCCGTGAGGAAAAATAGAGTATCTGCATCTGCAAATGTTGCACAGAAAGATGACTCTGGTTACAACAATGAAGTTGATCTACTATCTGTATCATCAAATCATAGTATAGATGAGTGAATACTTGACACTGGTTGTTCCCACCACATGACGCC
>NC_032017.1:17215747-17274559 GCF_001865875.1 Lupinus angustifolius
CATGTGAAATTATTGGTATGGGAGAACTCAGAATTGTGATGGATGATGGTGTAGTGAAGACGTTATGTGAGGTTAGACATATACTAGATTTGAAGAAGAATTTGGTTTCTTTGGGAACATTGCAGACCAAAGCATTTAGCTATAGATCTGATGGAGACAGTGATATTCTTCGAGTATGTAAAGGTGTTCTGACTGTGATGAATGATAAAAGGACTGTAGGGAACACTTACAAGTTGTTAGGGAGAACAGTTGTAGGTGAAGTTGTTGGAGTGGCTGAAGAGATCTCAGTAGATTCAGACCATGGTGCTACAAAATTATGGCACATGCATTTGGGACATATGAGTGTGCATAGCATGTCAGAACTATGCAAAAGAGGCTGTTGAGGGGAGTCAACAAATGTAAGCTAGATTTGTGCAAGTATTGTATGCTTGGAAAACAGACACGAGTTAGTTTCAAGGCTAGCCAACACATGACTCGAGGCATTCTAGACTATGTTCACACTGATGTATGGGGACCCACTCAGGAACCATCCCTAGGAGGTTCTAGGTATTTTGTTACCTTCGTTGATGACTTTTCTTGCAAGGTCTGGGTATATTTTCTTAAGCATAAGTCAGAAGTCTTTGCCAAATTCAAGGTTTGGAAGGCATAGGTAGAGAACCAGACTGGTAGGAAAATCAAATATATGAGGTCAGATAATGGTATGAAGCACAAAAACTCACAGTTTCAGAAATTCTGTGAGGAACATGACATTCAAAGGCACTTTTCAGTGAAGAAGACTCCTCAGTAGAATGGTGTTGCAGAGAGAATGAATAGAACTCTTACAGAGAGAGTCAAATGTATGAGACTGAATGTTGGACTTTCCAAAGGATTTTGGACAGAGGCACTTAGTATGGCATGCTATGTCATCAATAGATCACCACATGCTTCATTGGATGGTAAAGTTGTAGAAGAAGTATGAATAGGTAACCCAGTCAATTATAATATGTTACGCATATTTGGTTGTCCTGCTTATGTACATGTACCCAGTGATGAATGATCTAGGCTTGATCATACGTCAAAAAGGTGTATCTTCATTGGATATACCAAAGGTGTAAATGGGTTCAAGTTCTAGGATCCAGTTTCTAGAAAGACGGTGTTGAGTAGAGATGTAGTGTTTGATGAAGATTTCGTGATGAAACAATCAGTTTTGACAGAGGTGCCCATGCCAAATGGATACTTTGAGATCAAATATGATTCCAGTGAGCAATGAAATGCTTTAGGTGAATAAAGGCAGGAAACCATGCACTAGTTCAAGTAAAAAATTTGATGATTCTTAGGCGGAGAGTTCAGGTGCGCATGAGTATCTACTTGTTAGAGACAAGGATATGCATCCTATCAAACCTCTAGAAAGATATGGCTATGAGGATATGGCTTCAGTTGCACTCCATATCAGTTCAGGAGATTCATGTAGCTTTTAAGAGGTTATAAACAGTCAGGAGAAAGAACAATGGACGAGTGACATGATGAAGGAGATGAAGTCTCTACAGAAGAACCAAACTTTGGAGCTTGTCTCATTGTCCCAGACAAGCGTGCAGTTGGGTGCAAGTGGGTGTACAAGAGGAAGCCAACAATATCAGAAAAAGAAGGGGAAATGTTTAAGGCTCGTCTTGTAGCAAAAGGGTATTCACAGCAGAAGAGGATCGACTACAATGAGATTTTCTCCCCAATGATGAGACACACTTCTATCAAGGCAGTGCTTGCCTTGGTAGTCAGCCGGGATATGCACGTAGAAAAGATGGATGTGAAGACGGTCTTTCTCCATAGTGAATTAGAGGAGAAAATTTACATGACACAACAAGAGGGGTTCAGTGCAGCTGGACAAAATCACTTGGTTTGCAAGTTGAAGAGGTCTCTATATGGGTTGAAGCAGTCTCCCAGACACTGGTAGAAGCGGTTTGACACTTATATGTTGAAGCTTAGTTATAAGCGTTGAGAGTATGATTGTTGTGTTTATGGCAGAAGCCTTGACGATGGTTCTTTTATTTTTCTGTTACTTTATGTTGATGATATACTGATTGTTGCTAATCATTTGAGTGATATCAATGAGCTAAAAGTCATGCTAGGTAAGGAGTTTGACATGAAAGATTTAGGGCCTACTAGAAAGATTCTTGGGATGTAGATTCACAAGGATATAGGAGCTAAAAAACTATGGCTCTCCCAACAAAGCTATGTTGAAAAGATCTTAGAGAGATTTGGTATGAGCAATGCTAAAGTAGTGAGCTTTCCATTGATAAAGCACTTCAAGCTTTCCCTAGATCAATGTCCAAGGACAAATTAAGAGAAGAAAAACATGTTAAATGTTCCATATGCTAGTGCAGTGGGTTGCTTGATGTATGCTATGGTTTTTACTAGACCGGACTTGGCACAAGTAGATAGTCAAGTATGCAAGTACATGTTGAAACCAGGGAAGCAGCATTGGGAAGCAGTCAAATGGATTTTCAGATATTTGAAGGGGACTACAGGTCTCGCTCGGTATCATGTTTGGCAGCCAACAGAGTAAGCCTTCAGTTATTGGTTATGTTAATTCGAACTATGTAGGAGACTTGGATGATAGAAGGTCCACAACGGCGTTTGTCTTCACCCTTGCAGGTGAACCAATTATGTGGAGATCATCAGTTAAGTCTGTTGTTGCTATGTCCATAAATGAAGCAGAGTACATGACAGCTGGTGAAGCTTCTAAGGAAGCCATATGGCTTATGGGATTGGTAAATGAGTTAGGCATTGAGCAAGGTGGAGTTCCACTACATTGTGACAGTCAGAATGCTATCTTCTTGGCAAAGAACCAGGTGTATCATGTTAGGAGCAAACATATTGATGTGAGATTTCACAAGATCAAAGAGTTGGTAGCTTGTGGACATATACTATTGTAGAAGGTTCACACTTCAGAAAATGTAGCTGATATGCTAACCAAACCAGTTACCGTGGACAAGTGTAGGCATTGCTTGAGCTTACTGAACATTCGCTGATGTTGGATTATGGAGCACCCCCAACCCAATGGCAGAAGATTGAGATAGGTGATATTTGCCAAGGTGGAGATTGTTGTACAATGACTCATATCTATAGATAACACCAATACAAGTTATGAGTTTGGGCTGATATAAATGGGTTAGGGTAGAGGGCTATATACATTTATGTTATGTAAACCTAATGTAACAAGGAGAAGAATAATCAAACACTAATCCTTATTCTCTAATAATATATAGTGGTAGCCGCTCAACGGGGACGTAGGCACAATTAGCCGAACCTCGTTACCAAATCTCTTGTGTTATTATCTTGTGTCTATACTCTTTACTATTTGATTGTTCGCTTGTTCCCAACAACTTCTAATTTTTAAAATTAAAATTAGGATTAAATAATAAAAATTAAATTTTTTTATTTAATAACATTTCATTAAAAAAATGTTATTTATATATAAAAGGACATTACCAAGCTCCTATGTCATGAATCTATACACCAAAGGTCTAAACATCCCCTTCAAATAAATGAACCTAAAGACAAATAATAATATTTATAACGTGCAGTCTCATCTCAAAATTCTTCGGATATCAAAGGCTGAGTAATTTTTTGAGCATTGTCATCATTACTAAGCACCTCTAACTATTGATACGACATCTTGCATTACCACTTGACATCCCTGTTGAATAATGTAATTCATTTAGCTAGTTAATCTATTATAAATAATTTCGTTAATCGATTAATTATTTGTATAATCGATTAAAAGAGACCACTATTTCTGTTATAAAAGGCACTCTGCCTGAAATGAATAAAGGTGCGAAATATTATTCAGTTTTAACTATATTCTCTCATCTCCCGATAATTGATTACTTGTTGCCTTAATCGATTAAAATCTTTCTTTCTTTTCTAAATTCATTTCTTTCTTTCCTTTTCAACTGTAGTATCTAGAGCTCTTGTTTTCCTTGTTCTTAGGTCTGTGAAAAGCAGGAAGAAAACAAGAACAACCTTCTCATGGCAAATAGTAGTGGATTTACTATGACACTACCAACTCTAGATGGAAAGAACTATGAAAGGTGGAATGTGAAAATGAGGGTTATGTTTGGCTATCAAGAAGTTCTTGAGATAGTGCAGAATAGGTACTAATCAGTTGGTGAGGATGTCAGTGAAGCACAGAGATCCACTTTCAGAGAATGCAAGAAAAGAGACTGCAAAGCCTTGTTCCTAATTCATCAATGTGTGGATAAATCCAACTTTGAGAAGATTTCCAATGCCAAAACAACAATGGAGTCTTGGGACAATCTTGAAAAGTGTTATACAGGAGCTGAAAAAGTCAAGAAAGTGAAATTTCAGACCTTGAGGGGGGAGTATGAATTGTTGCAAATGAAAGAAGGAGACACCATCTCAGAATACTTCACCAAAATTAGAGCCCTGGCAAATCTAATGAAGGGGTGTGGTGAGGCAATGAGAGATCGGTTGGTGGTGGAAAAGGTATTGAGGACTGTGAACTGCAAGTTTGATCATGTAGTTATTGTCATAGAATAGTCAAAGGATCTTAACACCTTCAATATTGAGGAATTGCGTAGTTCCTTGGAGGCTCATGAGCAAAGAATAAAGGAGTTGAATCAAGAAAGGAATCTTGATCAAGCCCTTCAAGCTCAATCTAGCATAAGGCACTCTAGATAGTGAAACTTTAAAAAAGAAATCTAAAGGTAGAATGAAACAGGTAAGTATGAAGGAACCAGACAAGATCCTGGTTCAACCTCCTCACAAAGATTCAGTGGGCAGGATCAAACATTCATAAGAAACAAAAAGAAGTTTGACAAGAGAAAGATTCAATGCTTCAATTGTAAAAATATTGGTCACTATGCATCTGAATGTAGATTCAAGCATGGTAGTGGACCAAAAGCTGAAGCAAGAATGGCCAAATGAGAGGAATCTGATGAGGAACAAGTATTGCTTATGGTCACAACTTAAAAGGAGAATGTCAAGGATGATTGTTGGTATCTTGACACAGGTTGCTCAAATCACATGACTGGCCACAAGGAATGGTTTATGAAACTTGATGAGACCCCCAAGATCAAGGTGAAGTTTGCAGATCATAGTTCCATTGAGATGAGGGAATTGGAGATATTTCAATCCAGAGGAAAGATGGCAAACACTTGTATCTAGAATATGTTGTATGTACTCAAGATGAGAAGCAACCTTCTTAGTCTTGGTCAGTTGCTTGAGAAAGAGTACACCATGACTATGAAGGATAAGGTGCTAACGGTGGTGGTTTGTGATAGGAAGCTGATATTGAAGGTTCCCCTGTCTAGCAATAAAACCTTCAAGATTGGAATCCAAATTGATGATCACAAGTGTTTGTTGTCCAAAGCTGCTTATGAGAGTTGGACCTAGCATCAAAGGTATGGTCATTTGAATTTCAAGAGTCTTGATCTTTTAAGCAGAATTAGAATGGCAACTGGCTTGCCACCTATTAGAACTCTTAGTTAATTATGTGATGAATGTCTCACAATAAAATATACAAGGAATTCATTTGTCTCTCATGTGCCAACCAAATCAACAAGACCTTTTAAGTTGGTGTATTCTGATGTGTGTGAGCCATTTTAGGAGATTTCACTAGGGGACAATAGATATTTTGTGACTTTCATAGATGACTTCACAAGGAAGGCATGGGTGTATCTCATCAAAAGAAAGAATGATGTGTTTGTCATTTTTCTCAGTTTTAAGGTTCAAGTAGAAAGACAAAAAGAGCAGAAATTGAAGTCTCTAAGAACTGATGGTGGTGGAGAATACACCTAGTTAAAAGGAGTGAATATTGTGAAAAAGAAGGATTGATCTATGATATGATTGCATCCTATACACCCGAGCATAATGGCACTGTAGAAAGGGAGAATATAACTATCCTGAATATGGCTAGGAGCATGCTCAAAAAAGAAGATGCCCAAGAAGTTTTGGAGAGAAGTGGTCTCAATAGCTGTGTATATTCTGAACAGATGTCATACAAAGAGACTTGGTGGCATTACTCATGAAGAAGCTTGGTCAGGTTTGAAACCAAGTGTTAGCCATCTTAGAATCTTTGGAAGTATCCGCTATAAACATGTTCTTGAAGTACAGAGAAAGAAGCTAGATGATAGAGGTGAAAGATTGGTTCTGCTTGGATACCCTTCTACATGCGCATATAGGGTGTACAATCCTCTAACCCAAAAGATAGTGTTGTGTAGAGATGTGAAGGTTGACGAGTCACAATGCTGGGATTGGAATGACAAGGATGGTGAGCAAGGAAGAAATGCCTTTATACATTTTGGTGATGAAGATGACCAACAACCAGTTGCTACAGAAACTCAAACTGACAAAAGGTCTCATAGAGTGAGGCAACCTCCATCTAGATTTAGTGAATATGAAGTCTTTCTAGACTCAGAAATCACTACAAAAGGGGAATTGGTCCAAATGGCCTTGCTAGCAGAGATGGAACCTGTAAACTTTGATGAAGCAGTGAAGGAAATTCATTGGTTGGATGCTATGAAAGAAGAGCTCGGATCAATTGAGAAGAACCATAGATGACAACTTACTCAATTACCATCAAACAAGAAGGCAACTGTTGTAAGATGGGTGTACAAAGTCAAGTAAATCCTAAAGGAGAAGTGGTCAAGTACAAGGCAATGCTTGTAGCATAGGGTTTCTTACAAAAACAAGGCCTAGACTATGATGAAGTGTTTGCTCCTGTTCCTGTTGCAAGATTGGAAACCATAAGATTGATGGTCTCCCTAGCAAGTTATTATGGTTGGCATATACATCAGATGAATGTCAAATCTGTCTTCCTAAATGGACCACTAGAAGAGAAAGTTTTTGTCACTCAGCCACCTAGTTTTGAGGTTGCAAGCAAGGAAAACTTGGTGTATAGATTACATAAGGCCCTTTATGGTCTCAAACAGGCTCAAAGAGCCTGCAATAAAAGAATATATAAGTTCTTGTTGCAGCTTGGTTTTGTTAAGTGCACAAGTGAGCATGAAGTTTACATTAGAGGCTAAAAAATGAATAAGTTGCTAATAGTTTGTCTATATAGATGATCTATTAGTAACAAGCAAAACGGTTGAAGAAATCTGCGAATTCAAGGAAGACATAAAAGCTGAGTTTGAGATGAGTGACTTGAGAAGTCTATCCTACTTCCTTGGGATAGAGTTTACAAGAACCAAGGCTGGAATTTTTATGCATCAAAGGAAATACACCTATGATGTGTTGGAGAGATTTCAAATGAATGGCTGCAACTCAGTCTCCACTCCCATTGAAGCAAGAAATACACCTATGATGTGTGGATAAGACACTTTATAGATAAATGATAGGGTGTCTTAGGTATGTTTGCAACACAAGGCCATATATTGCATATAAAGTAGGATTGGTGAGTAGATATATGGAGTCACCAAGGAAATCCAATCTACTTGCAGCCAAGAGGATACTCAGCTATGTAAAATGAATAATTGAACATGGGTTAGTGCTTCCTTCCAAAGCTAGTAGGACCAATCACAGTATGCTTGGATTTAGTGATGCAGACTCGTGTAAAGACAAGCGTGATAGAAAGAGCACAACATGCTATGTTTTCATGCTTAGTGGTGCTCTAATCTCTTGGTGTTCAAAGAAATAAGATGTGGTTGTTTTGTCCTCATGTGAAGCAGAATATATTGCTACTTGCCAGGCTCTATGGTTGGAGAAATTACTTGGAGAATTAAAGTTAAAGGATGAAGAGGAAAATATGCAACTGATGGTTGATAACAAATCAGCAATAAACTTGGCCAAAAACCCAATAGCACATGGGAGAAGTAAGCACATTGAAACAAGATTCAATTTCCTCATAGATCAAGTGAGTATAGGAAGATTAAAACTAGTATTTTGCAAATCTGATTGACAAGTTGCAGATATTCTAACTAAGCCATTGAAGAAGGGAAGATTTGAAGAAATTAGACATAAACTTGAAGTCTATAGTCTAACTAGTATGAATCAAGGGAGAGTGTTGAATAATGTAATTCATTTAGCTAGTTAATCGATTATAAGTAGTTTCGTTAATCGATTAAAACATATCGTTTTTCTTGTTATAAAAGACGTTGTGCCTGAAATAAAAAAAACGTGAAGTATTATTCAGTTTTAATTATTTTCTCTCATCTCCCGATAATCGATTACATGTTGCCTTAATCGATTAAAATCTTTATTTCCTTTCTAAATTCATTTCTTTCTTTCTTTCCTTTTCAACAACCCCTACCATTATCTTTGCAACCTTCTATCGCCACTAAATGGCACCCTCCACCACTTGACAAGGATGGCGATGGTGACAAAGAGGGTAATGATGATCACAATGCTTGTGTGGATGACAACTAATAGTGATTGTAATGGCTAATGATTGGGGGTGTGGTAGTAATGGAGGTGAGGATGGGAATCACAATAAGGCAATAATGATGACGACAATGATAATGGCCTAGCAGGGATTACAATGGTGGTGATGGCGACAATGTCACAATGACAATGATATAATGATGGGGATTGTAACAATGACAAAGTGGAAATAAGTATGACAGTGTGTCTGAGCATTAGTGGTGAGCTGGTGCGATAATGAGAACAATATAAGTGTCATTCACATATTCATTTATTAAAAAATACATATAAGTGATTGACTCGACTCATAATTTTTAGTATAGAAATTGAACCAAGCTCAACATGAATGGTCTAGTTGAGTTAATTTGTTCACATGTTCATTTATTAAAAAAAACTAGGGCAAAAAGCTGCAGCACCACGAGTAGGAAAATGAAAACATGATGGGCCTTTTATTTGAAAACATAATGGGCTTTTATATGAAAACATGATAGCCATTTTTAATTAACCATTGATGCACGCTTCAATACATATTAAAATGCAGAAACCATGTAGAGAAAGAACTCTTGGCGGGGTAATATGCCCTAGCGATATTATATTAATAAATGGAGAATATAAAGCTAATAATTCTAACAGAAATAGATAGAAGCAAACAATTATTAGGTTGGGCCAGTAGCTTACATGTTTCATTGGAATATCCAATAATTCCTGAATGCAAGTTATACCTATGAAGTTCAACTTAAATAAAAGGGAAATTTTTGTATGTCTCCTTCGATTCTAATGGTTTATGAAGTTGACAAATAATGAACCAAATTGATTATAATTGGTTCCCAATAAGTGTGGTGGTCCCTTAGTAAGTGTGAAAATGTAATTCCCACTATGGATGTTAAGATTTAAAACAAAAAACTATAATAAATATCCTCTTGTGTTTTGAAAAGTAATGTAAAAGTATTTTGAAAATAAGGTAAAACAATTTAGTTATTTTTTTCTGTCGAACACATTTTGTTTGAAAATATACTTTATGGACTAAATTTTTTGGAAACTTGGGACCACCTCAAAGATACTCTAAGTTTATATATTATAAACTTCTCACCTTATTATCTACTAACGTGTTCGTGTCTGTCGGCCTACATTTTTACATTTTCATATCAAATATTTCAGTTTTATATATTTTATTTTGGTAAATTAAATATACTTTATATTGTAAATTTTATTGGGTGCACTTTATATTATATTTTTTGTCTATATTTTAATGATTAAATTAATATGAGAGGGTGATTAATATATTGATAGTGGTTATATATGATTATATGATTCTTTTTAAATTAAAAATTATTAAGGGCAAAATAGTAACATTATACCATGATGATAATTACATCATGTTCTCCCTTTATATATACTAGCGTGTTGACATGCACTGTCGTGTCTGTCAACCCGTTTTCCTATTGTTTGTAATGTGTAGTTTGTATTTTATAAATTAAAATATAATTTTTTGCGCTAAATTTACGGTTGAATTTATTCGATTGGTCTAATATTCAATTTTTTAAATACACTTTTAAAATAAGAAGATAATAAGGATAAAATAAGAAAATAATATTATATGGTTTTTTGGTAGAAATAAAAAGATATTGAGGGCAAAATAGGAAAACACAAATTACACCATGATGGGTGGTTATTTTGTGTTTTCCCTTTATTAATAGTATAAATATAGTATAGATATATATAAATAATTATGTGAAACTTAAACCTCACACTTCAGTTCTAAAATTATAAGTTTAATTACAATTAATGATTTGGATGTGTTTGAAATCATCAAACCTAGGGGTGTTCAAATTCAGACCGATCCAAAACAAAAACCGCAAACCGATCCAAAGTAGACCGAAATCGCAAAAACCGAATGTATTTGGATCGTATGGATTTATTTTTTAAGGACCGATCGGTCCAGTCCGGTCTTCGGTTTCACGTCTGGGATCCAGACCGATCCAGACCGGACCGATATTATTAACTTAACTAAAATATATCACATAAGCATTAAGCAGTAAGCTAAACGCAACAAAAACGCATATAAAATGTCGTAACAATATGAATATTGATGTTTCTAATCTTGCTATTAAAAGAATCAAACTTTTCTTCATTGTGATGGTTACTACCTTGTTGGTGTTGTAGGCTAAAATTGAAGGAATTTATATGTTTATATTTAAAAATAGACCGATCCAAACCGGACTGAAACCGCATATAATATTTAGACCGGATTGGATCGGACATCTTAATATAAATAGACCAGACCGGACTGCATACTAATTACGCGTTTGGATCAGATGATTTTTTGCTTAAAAACCGATCCAAATGGACCGGGAACACCCCTAATCAAACCTTGCTGGCATTTTTTTTGTACAACTAATAATATTCACTTACCCTTTTGGCTAAGGAACTAATATCTTTCGAGGTTCGTGACTGTAACACCACGTTTTTTTGAGCACATTTAATTAAGTAATTAATTGTTAATGAATTAATTATAGAAATTAATCAATAATGTTTTAGGATAAAACTTAGTTGAGTTTTAGTCTTGTATTATAATATTCTTGTTTGCCCTATTTTTTCAAGATTTTTGGAGAGTAAAAGTTCCCGAGACGATTTCTGGTCGTTTTTTCGAGTTTTCGCCTACTTTTTGAGTTTCGTAACTCAGAATCGAATTCTGATTTCGCCGTTGGCTTTGAAATATATTACTAGTCAAAATAGATACCAAATTTGTCTATAACTCATCTCTAGGTATTTTTCAACTCGAAATTCAAGTTTCGACATTTCGGGCAAAAAAACTAAATCGGTAGATGGTATATTTCTGGACAAAGTTACCCGGTAATACTCGAACACGACTTCAATTGTGAAATCACGTCGCCTCAATCAAGTCGGAGTATTAATCACATCATGGGTCAATGATTTGTCAAATAAGCAAAGTCAAAGCTTCCATAATCCCCTAAATTACTCACCAAATCTCCTCATTCCACCACCATTAGACATATCGCCTAAACTAGCCTAAAGCTAGATTGCCTCTCATTAATTTTCATATTTGAGAGAGGGTGAAGCTCTCCTATAAATATCTCACCCCATCATCTCATTTTTACTCTAATTCTCCTAAAGAAAGTTAACGTATTCTTTCTCTTTTTCTCTTCTGCATTTTTCTCCACATACACTATGAGAAAATCATGATCTCTTAGTATTTTATTCATGGAGTTGAGTTTATGTTTATTTTCTTTAAATATTTTGTAAGTCATGACTAAAGGGGATGATAATAAAATCATATAAACTTTTGTGTAGTTTTTGACTTATGTAAAACTTAAAATTTCTTCCTTATTCTTAGATGGAAAAACTATATCTTTGAACAAGGTTAAATGAGTTTATTTGCTTTAGAAATATTGGAAATTATTGTTAGTATTTGAATGTATTTAAAGGTGATGACTTGACATCAAATGAATCTTTATTGTGTTTAAGAAAAGTTTATGTCTATTCTTGAAAGTTTGAAATGTTTATGAGTTTTTGTTGATTTTTTTTTTCATTTTTAAAAGGTATTATGTATAAAAGATTGTTTAGAATATGTTATTCTTTGATTTCCAAGTTAAAGTAATGATTTGGGATAAAAGATGATTTATTAAATTCTTGACTTCATAAACTTGAAGTTTTGGATAGTAAAGTAGTAAAAGTGTTAACTTATGAGTTATAGTTCATGACTATGAAATCAACAGCTATTTACCCTTGAGGTTATCTTAAAATTTGGAGGTGTTGAGATGATCATGAAATTATTTGTGTTTTCTTTAGTAGCATAATTTTAATGAGGAGATTGACCTAAAAAGTCTTGACTTTATAAACCTAAAGTGTTATGAAGTCTTAGATAGAAAATTGATTTAAAAGTGTTGATCTTGGTTAAGTTAGCTTATTTTCAAGTGGTAAGATTGACATAAAAAGTCTTGATTTAAAAATATTGATTTTTTTAAGTTGACTTACTTTAAAATGGTAAGTCTAGCTTAATAATTTTACTTAAAAAGGTTAATCTTAATAAAAATGTTTTACTTGTAAAAGATAAGTTTTATGAATAGTTATCATTATCGGAAAAATTTAATGAAGTGGAAATATATGTCTAGAAAAGTTTTGTCTGAGGAAAGACTTGATATTTAAGTGTACCTTTACGACCCACCTATTTTTCCTGAGAACTAACATGGTGTATATCCTTAGATTATGACATAATTCTGTTATAAGTTTTATTAAAACTTTACTTTAGAAAGTGTCGTTGTTTGTAAGACTTTCAATGATAAATCATAATTCAAGAATTACCTAACCTTGAATCGGATGGATGAAAGCGATCAAGTTCATTTTAGATCAGAAATTTTATTTTCGCATAAAATGTTATTTCGTAAGAATAATAATTATCAAAGTGACCCAAATAATGTTATTTTGATTTTGGCATGATGAAGAGTTCGAAAAGAGACCCGACGAATTAAGCTCACCTGGAATCGAGGAAACAATCTGCAGAACACACTCAGGTGAGGGGGAAAACATCGTGACACAGTGGTGTCCGAATATGCTTAAGGACCTCTAAACTCCCTCACAAGTTTGGAGTTGTCTTGGGTATTAATAGAGCTTGTACTTAATCAATTGTTTGTTTTGTTTGGATTAAGTACAACATTATTGCTTATGCCAAATTATGTTAGGTTATGTTTATGTCTGAAGATGTCATGATTATTCCTGTTTAATATTGTTCGAATAACTGTTCTAATAATTATATATATATATATATATGAGATAATTGTTAAATTCAAGGCTTAAAAACACGTGTTATAAATGAGAAATATTTTCATTGAAAAAAGAAATTTAACTAAGTTTCAGGCTTTTCTCGCTTGAGCGAGAAGTGTCCAGAGAAAACGGGTTTTCTCGCTTGGGTGAGATAGCTCTCGCCTGAGCTGAAATACGCACAAAGAAAAATGATCGTTTTCTTGCTTAAGCGAGACAATTCTCGCTTGAGCCACAGGTGCCTTATAAAATTGGTGATTCCCTCGCTTGAGCAAGACAGCTATCGCTTGAGCGAGAGGGCTCCATATAGACAAACTTCTTAAGTCGTCTGAACCATAACTCTCACATGTGCAAGAGTCTAATGACATTTTTACCATCAAGAATTCATTCACTTCCAATCGTTTTCAATAAAACCTAAAACACCTTTATTGGAGATAATGTTCTTTCAATAAGTAAATGTTGTAAAGATGAATAATTATATGAAATTCTTGTAAATGATACAAAGAAGAGTTGCCATATCTAATGTGATGTATGTAAAGAATTGCATAGTCAAGGACGAGGACCGCAAGTGTTATATTATGCCCACGCAGCGAGATCGTCTGATCATAAGAGGCTTGGCTTGAGAGTCGTCCAGGGTGATTCAACGATGGTTCGTAGTGGTGCTGAGGTTTATTCTCTATGGTTTAAATGTTAAGATCGGGTCCCACTGGAAGCATTCCCGATGAGAGATGTCTTAGGATGGGCAGATCGTTATAAAAGATGGATTAAAAGATTTAATTTGCTAACTTCGGTTAGTGTGCATATTCATTGTGAATAATGAAGTATTAGAGAGGAAATTTATGGGAGACGAACGAGCCTCGAGATGTTGAGAGGGACGACGATGGCGGTGATTCGTCAACAAAGTCTTGAGGGAGAGCCTAAGTGAGACGAGTCCCGTGTATTCCTGGATGAGGTATTCTGTTGGATCGGATAGTGTTCACAACACAAACTAGACGATCTCTGACAACCCCTCTTTGCAATCAGGATCGATGAGAGGGATGTTCATAAAGTGTTTGATATGACACCGTCCTGAAATAAATAGTTCCTTTGGAACAGATCGATCATATATATATTCTTGCGAAGAATAAGTTTTGGTGCGATCAAATCGGCTTGTTATGGGACCTGTACTCTCGGTTATTTCCGAATAGTTATTGGGAGGATAATGGTGTAAGGATGGTGGATATATGCATAGCACGCATACATGATATTTATCGATATTGTTATAAAATCATAAGTTTTATACTTCATTCATCATTAATACATGTGTGTATGATCATATGATATATATGAACTTGTTCTTTGTCTTGGGGTGATATTCTATGTAATTCCACGATGCCAATGATAAGTTTTTCATTAGATCTTTTACTCCCTCTCTTTCTTTCTGGTGTACTTGTATACATCCATGTTTAGATGGACAGATCGGTGATGATTAGGGGCTACCACTTTACCATGTCCTAGGAGGGGGCATGGAGCTTTGAAGGAAACAGATACACCTATATTGGTCCCTGCGACCTAGAATTGGATCTTATATGTGATGGCTCTGTGTGGCATCTCCTAACATATTACATAGTTCGGGAAGCATCGTTCACCCTACTAGAGTGAAAGTCCGTACCTGTCGGTCCATCCACACGAGCTGAGTCACGAGGTAGATCGGAGGTTGTCAAGACCTGACCCCAACCAAGATTCTCATCTACTGACTCAACGCCACGAGGGACAGAAGGAGCAGGCATGGCTACTTCATCGGGGCCTAGGGGTACACCCCGAACCCTTCGATGAATAGGGCAGCATATGAGGTGGTGGAGACGAGGACGATGACTGTGTAGAGTTAATTTGCATAGAGGATTCAGTGGAGGTTATAGAGATATCTTCAGATTCGGAGATCGAGGAAGACCCGAGTGAGGTGTCTAGTGCACTACTGGTCTAGGAGCTCCTTTCTTTTGATAGGGAACCTCTGTAGGGTACTTTTGTAATGCCAATGCGCCCTAGTATTATTTTATTTTTATTTGTATTTTAGTCTTTGTTAGGGGTGAAATAGACTTATCCTTGTATTTTGTAAACCATGATGTACGTATTACAAATTCAAGAATTGATTAATGAGAAGTATTCCAAAAAAATTGTGTTTCGTTCAATTACATTTTAAGTATTAAGAAATTATTTCTGCAAAGGTTTGAAAATGTGACTTCTTGAAAGGGAATAGATAAAATGGAAAAAATGATTTGTAATTATATGTTACATAAAAGAAAAATGAAAAAAGAAAAATACCCATTTTTCCAAGAGATTAAATCTAGTAATTATGAAATAATTTTTGGGACGTTAAGTGACTGTCCCTCTCAACAAGTGTCGTTCATAAGAATCGAACTTTTGACCTTTTGGTCATCTTGTAGATCTAGCGGAGCTTTACACTAGACTAACAAGTACGCTTTTGTTAAATTATCATAAGATTGTGTTACCAAGAATTGAATCATTTACTATTTAATCATCCTGAAAATCTAGTAGAACTTTATGCACCAATATATATACACTTTTCTTAAATTGTCATAAAATGGCATATTTTCAACTTACACATCACTTAGAAAGAAAGAAATAACTTGGTTCCCACCTAACACATCAAAGATAATTACTGTTTATTTTTTCGGTGCAAAGGAGAATAAAAATGTACTCGTCACGTATACAAAAGAACATATTTAATTCTGTGTTGACAATTGCATAAAGATGCTGATTTTGTGCTCTAAACTTTCTTGTAACACAATTAGATGCCACTTGCATACTTTGCCGCCTTTAATTTCAAGAATATTACTTGTATTAACATATGCTCTTTTATAAAATCCACGCTCTCTATTTTACACACATCTTTTTACACTCTGAACACTCTCTACATACGAAAAAGTACACACGATTGCAGGTCTTAGATTTTTCTTTTATGTAGCATCTTTTTACTAGTACAGTGTGAAGTAAGCCAAAGCAAACCCTGCCAGAATTTTTACCCGTAGTTACTATGCTATATATGGTATGCAGTTGTATAAGATTTGTTACTTTTTATGTTATTAATTATTATAAGATTTTTTTATGATAAACTTGATATATAATATATGGTATGATAAATTTGAAACAGGAATACAGGATACATATAATAAACAAGCAAATCATTTGATTATGTATATACTTTGAGCCATGTACAAGTGAACACAATCATAATATTGCTCAATAGACATACTTATGCACATCATTTCATATTTATATAATTTTTTCAACATGGTTAGAATTAATCTCAATTTTTAACCGATAGAGATTGATCCAATTACCTAATGGTATTGAGATCAAGCCCTATATATGAAATTGGACTAATTACACATGTAGAAGAAAAGTCATGTTTTACTCATAATAGTTATATTCAACTATTGTGTAATAGGAAAAAATGATATCAAATGAATATAGAAAGGATTTAACTTCTCTAAAATAAGGAATACACTTTATAACAATTGATTGTGAAATCAACTATTATTATGATTATAAAGAATATATTTATTATTATGTAGTAATCACCATATATGACATAATTTTAATATTTCATTTTTATTCTTTTTAACCTATTCTTCTTAATAACTAATAAAAACTTCCACATAGAACTTTCATTTTTTCATGAATATATTATTATTCTTCCATACTTTCTCTTATTTTTATATTCTTTTTTTCTCAACCCAAGAATAACAAACAATAACACATGAAAAAAATATTTAACAACCCTATAATGATTTTTATCTTTTTAAATATATATGTTTCATCGAATTTATATATTACATTTCTTAAATAAGAATGTGGTTCAACAGACACATAGTGTCGGTTGACACCCTAGTATTTTTAAAGTACAAACAAATTATTATGATTATAGTTGTTGATTTTTAAATCAATAATCTTAAATAAATATACATTTTATCATCTAAAATGCTTATACAACCACACTTGATGAAATTAGTTTCTTATAGGAGGAAATGTGATTGGTTATACCTAAATCTAAAATGCTCCATACACTTTACATAACCAAATCCTAATACAAAATACAGAATATTACCCATACAAGCGTGCAAAGTTAGTAGCCACTTCATGTACTTACATAATTTGGTACTTGGTACTTAGTACTTGGTTGGGTTAGTAGCATTAGCGCATATTTGGGCTTTTAAGTCCTACATCGTTTTCTGCAGCATCACTAGCACCAACACCACATATAAAGAATAACAATACTTATCTTTCACTAGCTTTTTGTAAGGTACGCATCCTTACGCTGTTTCACAGATCTGACATTCCGTAATTCTCAAACTAGATATATATGCTACTTAAAGTTCATTCTTAATATCTTTATTTTATTCCACATTGTGTGTTCCAACTCTATCTCTCTCACATTTCCATGCAATATTACAATACTCAATGTGCTACGTAATTAAACTTTGCGTAATTCAACATGGTTGAAATGCTCACAACCTTTGGCCACGCTCACTAAGCACATAGTCCAATATATTATTTTGGTACCAAATGCACCCTATTCCACAGACCAATCGTCTCCCTCTTCTTCCTTCTATATGCTCTTCATCAATATCGAGTACCTCTTTGATCTTCACATGTACCCATCTGGCTATTTTTTATGCCAAATCTCAAATTGGTGCACAAAAAACATACTACTGCGTACGTTTTTTTTTGTTTCTTTTAAAGTTGCAGCACATAGATTTACAGATATAGTTAATATTTCTATTTATAGTAGATTAATACAATGATAACAATAGAATAAATTCATTGAAAATGTTATATTTGATAAGTGAATACAATAAATAATATATGATTATAAAGATACGAGAGAGAAAGTTTTAATATAATAGAATTGTACTTTAGATGTAAGAGTGTTTTACACAATCATTAAATTATTCATCTTTAGTCATCATTCACTTCACTCTTAAATAAAAATAAAAGATAAAAATTCATATATATTAGACTCTAATTTGATTTAGCAACTTTTGCAACCAACATTTTTATTTTGACATGTGTGATAAATAATGTAACTACAGCAAATATACACAATTCAAAATATGAAATATGTATACAACATAATTGATAGCAAAAAGAAGGTGGGATAACAAGTGCTTTAATAACATTATCTAATAAATATGATTATTTCTATAATTTCAACTTATAAGCAACCTTACCCTTGGGTTGATGCTTACTTTCTTACCCTCTTTTCTAAATTTTCTTAACATGTGTGGACATTAGAAAATTCATTTACATAGTATGAAAGTATTGTTGCACAGAAGTGTGTGTAACTAGCAATTTTTCTATTTTAATTGACATTACCAACAACATTAATCAATAAAAGGGGTTGCATGAACGTATTGTTTTCTTTAACACTTACACTGCACTAACTTGCTCTTCTTCCTTTAGTAACCAATAGAGTCAAACAATCCATTCACTTGCAGTGGCAATGTTACCTATTGTTGTTCTCTCAACTTTTGTTACTATTAGTTTTGCACTACTTGTGTGCTTGCCTATTTCTCATTCCCTCCAAGAACAAAGAAAACTATTACAACCAACTTTGATTCCAAATTCTTGCAATGAAACATGTGGAAAACTCCATGTTCCTTTTCCATTCTATGTGAACATTTCTTGTGTGTCAATCTCTAATGCTTTCCACCTCACTTGCTCAAATTCCTCTACCCTTTTGATCAAAATTGGATCAGAAAGTTATCCACTGTTGGAATTCTTCCAAGATGGTTTGTTAGTAGACTTTCCAGGCACATCATCATGCCGCCAGTACAATGACTTGAACTCATTTGGTAACAAGTTTTCGGGAAAAGACCACTTCGGAGTTTCGGTTGACAATGTTATAGGCCTCTATGACTGTGAGGATTCTTCTCTTTGCAAAGCGGATTGCGAAACAGTTGATCTTCCTGGTTGTGATGGAAGCAGTGGTGGTAGCCTTGGTTGCTGTTATCCACTCTCAGATCATAGCATATGGCATGTTGGACAAGGCTTTTCGGTGTTTTCTCAGTTTGGATGCAGGGGATTTTCTAGTTGGGCTGTTTTGAGAGGCTCGAATTCAGGAAATCGCGGGGTCAAGTTAGAATGGGCTATTGCAAGAAACTCATCCAATGAAGTTTGTGCAAGGAATGCAGATATGGTAAATGCTACATCAATTGAAGGTGGTGTAAGGTGTGTTTGTCAAGATGGATATTTTGGTGATGGGTTTGCTAATGGATCAGGATGCTTGCAGTGTGAGTAGTTTATATCAACCTTTTAATATGTAAATGCAAAAGGAGATTTTTACCTTGTTTTGACATTATGCTTGAAATTTTCTTGCTCTTCTGCATTCATCAGAACTTCATAGTATTTTTTAAAGTCCAATGAACTTCATAATCATTGTTTTGTGAAAAAACTTAGTCATATGCTCAAAAGTCCTGAGTCTTACTCTTGATTTTGTTTGTTATAGGCTTCTATTACTTGACTTCATTTGACATATAAGACCATTAAGTTTTAAAACTGCAAGGGATAATCCAGCTCCTCTAGTTCCTCTATGTCCATGACTATGTTCAATCTAGGCTATGAATCTTTATTCAAACAAAACTAGTAAATTGTTGACTACTTTAGAAACTGAAACTCAGATTTTTTAGCTGGTAATGAAATATGCCAAAGTGTCACTTGTATATACAAGATTTGATAGTGAAGCATTGGATTCACACGTGCATTCTTTGTTTTATTTGGAAAACTGATCATGAGTGATACATGGCATATATGAGAAAGCAAACATAGACAGGTAAATATAAAATACACAGTTTCTGAGATCTTTAGGAACATTCCCTATTCAGCTCTGACATTTAGTTCTGCTTCCATGGCAGCGTGTATCAAGAATGGACAGGAAGCATATGGAAATGATTGCTTCATCAAAAGACATGATCAAAGGAAAATAGTTATCATTGCTGGTAAGTAGCATAGCATTGTAAACTTCTAATGATGTTAGCATATTACAAAGTAGAGCATGTTACAAGTTAAGTGTGCCAAATCACAAATTGCAGCATGTTAACAACCTATGACACATGTTTATCAGATGAGTAACTAGTTAATAATTGGATTGCTTCACAAATTTTCAACATTTTCCCTTCATCCGTGTAATGTAGAAGTCATGCCCTGCGATGTTACTTTTATTGTTCTTCTAGGTTAATCTCATAGCATCCTTAACATGCAGGAATCTTCGGTCCAGTTCTCATTGTTGCCTCCTTGGTTGCACTATTTTATCTTCTTAAAAGACCAGGAAAACCCGGGATGTTAGACACCGAGCAGGCTTATTTCCACAACCATTCAATCCGAAAAGCTTGCAGATCTCGATTATTTAGCCACCAAGAGCTAGAGGAAGCCACCAACGGCTTCGAAGAGAGCCGAAAACTCATGCAAAGTACTAATGGGACAATGTTTGCTGGAGTTCTTGGAGATGGATCTCATGTAGCCATACACAAGTTAAAATGTGAAAATGAAAGAGACATAATTCAAGTCCTGCCACAAATTGAGGCTCTATCTGATGTTGTACATAGGAACATGGCATGCCTTATTGGATGCTGCATTGACTCTGGCTACACTCCTCTAGTGGTGTATGAATATCCTGCAAATGGTACCTTGAAGGAGCATTTATACCAAAGCAAGGGACATAAACATGGTTTAGATTGGCATAAGAGGTTGAATATTGCTACAGAAACTGCTTGTGTTGTTGCATTCTTACATTATGAGAATTCTCCTCCCATATTCCACCATAACCTTACATCTAGTTGCATCTTCCTAGATGGTGATTTTTCTGTCAAGATTGCGGGATTTGGGCTACTTAATTCCAATTTTAATCACGATTCTCAGATGTACAAAAATCGCGAATGCTTTCACTTATCCAAAAATGATGTCTATGATATGGGAGTGGTACTTCTTGAGATTATCTCAGGTTCAAATCACCTAGACTTACCAAAATTAGCCTTGCAAAAAATAAAAGATGGAAAGCTAGAAGAAATTGTCGATACACTTCTTTACTATCACGAGCAACCCTATTATCGACAAGAGCAGATACAGAAAATTGCAGACCTTGCAACAAGATGCTTGCTATTTGGTGCAGATGGAAAGCTAGGAATTATCGATGTCGCGAGAGAATTAGTACACATAACTAAAGAGTCTATTGATGGAGGAGTTGAGAGGACCTATAATGGAGGTGACATTCTCAAATTCAAGCCTTCTTCAAATGATAACAACGTGTCATGATTCAATGAATGCTCCTTGAAATTTTCTAGTCACTTTAGTTTGTCAATCAACCACAGTTTTATGTGTATGTATGCATTACAAAACCCATACTGTTGTACATTGAGGAATGGGTTGAATGTTGTGGTTCTAACATATTGCAGTAAGCTGTATAAGCAAGTCTATGTGGTTAATCAGTTAATGTCCCTTAACAAATTGAATGAGTTGCTATTTATGCATGTGTGGGAATAATTTTCTGTATAAAGTAGTAGCTTATTTATGGACTGATCTGTGAGTAATTTGATGACACATGAGTGCATTATGACTAATTAACATATGAAACATTAGATGGCACTATGGCAGTTCACATCTGATTCTTGTCTAACAACAAAAGGATGAAAAGGTAGCAGTTAACTCAAGATTCTACTTCTTGTTTAATCACTCATGGGTTAGGATCATCTCCCCTAGTGATATGATGACACTTTTACCTTTTAGATATATTGTAATGACATTTTTATTCTTAAATATAAAAACCAAAATCAATAACTTATCTCTCTTACAGAAGGAAGATGATTATTTTCCAACTAAGTAAGGGCGTGTTTAATTAGTTCTTCAAGATTCTAAAAAAATGATTTTCATAAAGTTGAGTTTCAACTTTTTTCACATAAACATTTTTAGTAAAACCCAAGCAACAAAGATTTAATAGCCAGACTCAAAAGTGACTTCTGAATAAAATAAAGAACACATTTTAAGAAAAAAAATCTAAGCAAATGGCCCCTAACCAAAGCTTGCTAAACCAACTGCAGTTGGTTATCAGTCCTTAAAGAAGGTTGACCTTGATGATCCACATGAACTCTTGCTGAAAATCATTAATGATCATTGATTATTCTGAGTGAAAACCACTATCCGGTGTTAGATTATCTGCAATATAATACATTATCAGTGAGTTAGAATGTTGGGTTATAACTAATAACTAAAAATGTAATCATTATTTATGATGTTGGTCTTTAGAAGTAGAAACTTCAGTTAGGAAGAACTGAAAAATTGACAGTTGGAGTTAAAGAATCTTTCCTTTCACGTGTACAAGAACCTTAACATATAATCATACTGTCACACCTCATACATTATTTTACAGATAAAAGGTCTTACGCTGTTTTTCAACCTTCATTCATGCAACTTGGTTATACCCATTTAGGTTTCTTATCTTTCTCAAATTTCATATTTATAGATTTGAACGTATTTTTGAATGGACTAAAGCCTAACATCACAGTCAAATGAGGTTGAGAAGTAAAAATATTTTTATTTTTGATAATTCATTTAAAAAATAAAACTATATATAAAGAAGTTGATTAGTTTCTATTTCATTTTCTAAATTGTTCCATTGTTTCATCTCATGTAAAATTATTGACTCTAGAGAAATAATAATAAGTGATATAAAGAAGATAAAATTGACCACTTATTTTAAAGAGAGATAAATTAGTTAAATTTGATTTGATGGTAAGAAACAAATTGAAAGCTAAATTGTGGTAATTCAAAGGATTTCCTTGATAAAAAAAGAGATGTTTCTTACATTACTCCTATGTGGAAGTAATTTCATAGAATAGTTTGGTCTGAATGCAACATGAAGAAAATAAGTTTATAAGTTATGCTTAAAGTAATGGTTAACAAAACCCCGTTTATAAATATACTGTGTAGGAGGAGCAACCCCTATATGCTTAAACCCCTCAATTCATCCATGATTACTAATCACCCCATCCATATTCCTCACAAACATGTAAAACATTCACTTCACAGAAGTTGAATCTAATAAAGGGTAGCATATCATAGTCACAACTTATAATCATTTATATATCTCATAATAATTAGAATATTATCTGTAACTAAGGTGTTAAGATGTCAAATATTAGAGGACGTGACAACATCATTTTCTAACTTCTTTCTTTATGACCATGTCTTTGGTTTGATTTTTTCATCATGTGAATGAACAAATAAGTTGACATGCTGCATGTGCAACGTATCCCATCCCATTGAAGCAAAGATTTTTTGGCACAACGTGCATGCAACTTTGTCAAGTGCATAAACATGAAGAGAGGGATTCCCTGGCTTTGTGACCTCCACAACCTGCTATACAATCAAGGATAGACATTTGTTTGGAGCATCTTGCAAATGTTTTAATTAATTGCATCTTCCAAATCTGTTAAGAGGTTTCAACTAGATGATTTTATCAAGCTTATTTTTCTGAATTATGGGAGTCTTCTAAATACTTGATTTCCTTTGTTTATCTTTTCTTTTATTAATTGGATGAGACACCTTTCAAATTGTCTTTCGCTTTGTTAGTTTAGAGATTGAGTGAATAAAAATATCACTAGTTCTTCTAATTGTTTATCTCTTCATTAATAAAGATTTTATTATTGATAAAAAAATTAATATAATTATCAAATCTATTATTTTTTTTACTTTATCATATTCAAAATAAAGTAGAATGTGCTATGGGAAATTTTATGGATGACAAAACTATTTAACTCAGCAAACCCATGTGTTTGATGATCAATATTTTTACTTTTAAAAAATATCTATCAATAAACAAAATGTATATGTTTTTCTCATACATGTTTTTTTGTTGAAGATAAGTAAAAAATCTTTTATTTTTATACTTATGAAGTGAATGATTAAAATTGAGGAAGCAATCAATCTCAAGCAATAAAAACACCATGATCATAGGTTGTAAAGAACAGTGATATACTGTCACAGAAGCATGTCATGCACTCTTTCTTGTCCAATCAGAACCTAATACATTAGTTAAAAAATACACGTCACCTTTAACTATTGGATGGATAGTTAACACCGTTTTTTTCTACCCAAAAGCGAGTTGAAAAAGGCTTAATTTATTTATATATTATTATTTTTGCTAGAACTTAGCTTTAGAAAATTGGAATGAACAAGTGGAGTGGTAAGCTAACTTTTCTCCAATAGAGACACGAGGAGTGCTCTAAAAATATTGACTGGCCCTGTTTGTTTTCTTCACCTTTCTATATATATAATTATAACAGAACATAACACTTGCTCAAATCTCTCTTTTCCACCCTTTACAATATATTCACAATATTTGCTTTTGGTTTTGTTCAAGGTATGTTATTTGCTTTGTTTCAAAAGCTTATTAGATCATTTTCATTTGTTCATGCCATGTTGGTATTTGTTTCATGCATAAAGTTGTCATCTTTTATGGGTTCTCTGTCTATATCTATTAATCACTGCACCCAAAAAATTGGAATAGTTCTATAAGCAAACTATTTTGTATGTAATTCCTTCTATCATGCTATGAAAAAAGGAATTTTTAGATCCGATCATAGTAATAACCAAGTATAATTAGATGAACTGCGAAAAGTCAATGCCTTTGGGGTTGATTCATATGTGTTAAACATTGTACAAAAATGTAATATATAAACTGATAAGGTGAAAAATAACATCATGGAATGAAGCAAATCCCTTTGATGAAATTTTGACAAAGTTAAGATTCATATGATCATTTAAACCATGCCTTTATATTGATTCATAATCATGTTCTTATGGAGCATGACTTGTAAAACTTGGATTTGATGCTTCATATCTGTGTTGGATTTTTTATAATCTTATACCATGTTTATTCTTACATTGGTTAATCAAAAGCAATGTTTTTTATTTATATACTTTGTGTATGTGATGTGTTTAAAGATGAGTGAGAATAATGAACAAGCTCCACGTCTAGCTCCACGTTTGAATGAAAGGATTCTTTCATCTATGTCAAGAAGATCAGTTGCTGCTCACCCTTGGCATGATCTTGAAATTGGTACTGTAATTGATCATATTAGTTGCTTGTATTATTATCATATTCAATTTACATTAGAGGACTTATATAATGTTACAAATGTTCTTAATTTTCATATGCAGGTCCTGGAGCACCCCACATTTTCAATGTTGTAAGTCTTCAATTCACAACTTATGCATTCAGAATGAATATTGGTTGTCTTATCATGTTTAATCTAGTGTTCAAGATTACAAATTAGTGGTTGCACCATATACATATTCACTACAAAACAAAGGCACAAGAAGACATGAGTTTTTAATTCAAGTGCAACCAGTTCCAAATTACATGCAAGCATTTTTGTCAATCTTTAGAATTCAATTTCTGAAAAAATCAAGCATAACACATGTACACAAATCATCCTTGATGAAAGTAAACATAATTTATATTCGAGTCTTAGACTAAATTTTTCTATATTGTTCACCTTCCAGTGCACAAATCACAAATTACTTGTTGAAATAGAAATAACATTAGCTAAAAGCTACTAATGATTCGTTTGCGAGTTGAGTTTTGGAGAGGAAGAAAATGAAAATGAAGACTTTGAAAGACATAAAATACACTCGTCAGATGACTCTGGAAATCATGCAGGCTTGCTTGTTATTGATGAGTCTTGATACAATTCTCATATAACAATAATATGTTTCTTGTTCAATCTTTACACAACTTTTGTCTGAACTGCATTTCTCCATTTATATACCAAACAAATTCCTGGACTAGACAAGCTTCATAGTTCTGTCTAGATCTCTTTCCTTTCAGGCTTAAATCAAATTCTGTAACACATAAACACCCCTTAAAGTACTTCTATTTTTCATCTTTTGAGATTTTAAATCCTAAATAATTTATCTTATCTTAAGAACACTGTTCATGGAAAAACTGTAATTTTGTTCTTGACCTGAATTTTTGCAGTATTACTACTGTTTGATGGTTAGTTTCTACCTGCAGGTTGTGGAGATCTCAAAGGGAAGCAAGGTCAAATATGAACTTGACAAAAAGACTGGACTAATTAAGGTATGAACAAATTGCATGTATTTTGAAATTGAAATCTCTAGTCCTATATTGGAACAGATTTTACTCTCTCTTTGGTTGGCAATGTGAACAATCATTAACTTGCAATGTCTCTCTTTTCTTTTCATTTCCTTATTTTTGCAGTATTACTACTGTTTGTAGGTTCTTGACCTTTTCAATTTTGACCTCTGCTTTTTATTCTTCATCTATCTTTGTATTCTTCTAACCATCTAAGTAATGCTCAGGTTGATCGAATTTTATACTCGTCGGTTGTTTATCCTCATAACTACGGCTTTATCCCTCGAACTCTTTGCGAAGACAATGATCCAATTGATGTCTTGGTTCTCATGCAGGTAAAGTTTTACCATTTCAATTATCCAAAAGATAAGGCCAAATAAACTCAAATTCTGCATTAGCCATACTATGTTTCCTTGATTAATTTGATGACTATGAGCTATATAACACATATCAATAAAATGATCCAATTAGTAACTAACTGAATTACTGTCATGGTAGGAGCCAATTCTTCCTGGTACTTTTCTTCGAGCCAAGGCCATTGGACTGATGCCAATGATTGACCAAGTATGTTTTCTATTTTTTAGCCGATAATACCACTTCATTCATCAGATTTACATAACAAAATTGTCCTATTGACACAGGGTGAGAAGGATGATAAAATTATTGCAGTATGTGCTGATGATCCTGAGTATAGGCACTATACTGACTTAAAAGAACTTCCGCCTCATCGCCTTATGGAGATTCGACGCTTCTTCGAAGACTGTATCCTTAACAATCTTAACTTGTTGCCTAAATTTTTGTTAGGTTGGTTTATGTTTTCTTCACAATTTGAGTACGTTTTCTTAACATATTGCTCAGACAAGAGAAATGAGAATAAGGAGGTAGCAGTTAATGAGTTTTTGCCTCCAGCTACTGCTGTTGAAGCCATCCAATACTCAATGTAAGTATATATTTCATTACATTCATTAATGTACCATAATTTCTGATTTATTTATTGTTGTCACTCTTATCCAATGTTTATGTAACATAAATATTGCACTATCTCTATCTATAATATGCATGAATTAACCTCATGTTAATATCTTATATTTGATTTGGTGCAGGGATCTTTATGCTGAGTATATTCTACACACCTTGAGGAGATAGACAAAAATACTATTCTTTAAATGAATCAGAATAAGCCTCTTAGACGGTTTTTGAATATTTTTTGATGAAACTTTATTTGTATTTTGTATTGATTTTGAGTGGGATACTACAGCAGTTGTGTATGTTTATTAAGTGAAGAAGGATCAACAACTATAGAATCCTTGTTTACTGAAATGTTTTCTTGTTATATTATTCAGCTTCCAATTAATAATTTGGTGAATTGTTTTTATCAGTTTTGATTATACATGCACTTGTAACCTTTATTTGTAATTCCAATTAATATATTGAGTACACATTGCTTAGTTAAGTCAGTCCCTAGTTGATGTATTTCTCTGTATCATACTTTTGCAGACTTGAAAAAGTGTAAAATTAATCAACAATAATAGGCTTAAAATATTTTCCATGACTTTTTATTTTCCTATAGTAGAGACTGTTTGTCATTCTTGAGTTGAAATTTGAAATAAAGTATTTCAATTTTTTTTTTTGGAAAGTTGCTAATTAATAATGTTTCAAAGTATATTATCTTAAGTTACTCTTAAGTTCTCTCATTAAAAGAAAACACATTACATTTTCGTAAATATATTATCTTTCTCGTATTAGATCTAATTTCGAAGTTTTTATTTCTGTCGGCGTCATTTGTAGAAAGGATAGTTATGCATGCTAAAAAATATTAGTTATTTAACAATAGAATGATTATACCAAAAAAATTCTCTTATTTTTTTCACGAGTCATTAATTTATTTTCATTGCATACATAAATAACAATATTAATTGGACCGCACGTATATGCTTTATAATTGGTAATTGGACCCAAGTTAGCTGAATGGGCATGGCATTGAAAAGCCTGAAAACAAATAGTCTTGGGCCTCCCTTCCAAATATAAGATTACCCACCATTACCAAGAAATTAATCTGTAGGAGAAAAGAACCCAGAACAATTTGAAACAAAAATAAAAAGAAGGAAAATGATATATCTTATATTCTTCTTATTAAATTCTCCTACTAATTATTCTACCCACACAAAAAGTTACATATGTCATAAGATAAAACTTTATTTATTAATAATTATTTATAAGTTACATTGTTACTTTCTTATGAATAAGAGGATATAACATTACTTTAGGTAGAAAATTGGTTAAAACAAAGAAAAAACCCATAATTTTCAAAGTGCATGTGAATCACGCCTTCATGATTCATGTAATAAAATCGGAATAAAGTGTAATTAAATATTACCAGGTGGTCTGTGGTCCATATCGTCATAGCTGAGACATATATTTTCTTTACCTAACTTGCATGCCTTTAATATCATTCACACACCTAAGCAAAAATTATTGAACAAAGTAAAATTTCCACAGCATCATCAAATTAACACAATTAACTCAGCATAATAGTGAAGATTTGAAGTGTTTGAAGTGTGTTTTTTGCAATATATGTGACGAGTCAATCGATCACCTCTTTTTATCTTGTGAGTTTGCTTCTTCTGTTTGGAAAGGAGTTTATCTTTGGCTGCAAGTTAACAAGCCGAATCCTTCATCAGTTGTTGAAGCCTTGACTTTACATGATGCTCTTAGACTTAGTTCTAAAGGTGTTGAGTTATGGAGGATGATTTGGTTTTCTGTGGTTTGGTCTATCGATAATGAGAAATGGAACAATCTTCTCTAATAAACCAATGAGTTTTATGTATTTAATGGACTTGATTCAAGTCAGATCTTGGTTATGGTTTCAATCTAAAGTTGCTTCAACCTCTCTAGTTTTTGCTAATTGGTGTAATGATCCAATAGCTTGTATTTCTTTGTGATCTTTTAGATCTTCTTTGTTTCTTCCTCCTTGTATTGGGTTAGCACCCCTTGTGCTTCTTTAATACAATTTTGCTTATAAAAAAAATAAAAAAATAAAAAACAATTAACTCAGCATAGTAACTTAGTCATATTGACGTGGATGTGTGTGTTTGCATGTGATGAATAGTAGTACTGCTTGCATCTGGGCAAGACTACCAGCATGAAAGTCTCACTAACATGTCCAATTCAAGTCTAATAACGGCACCCTTGGAGATTATGGTAGGAAAACAAATTGACACCGGTCGGTTTGCAAGTTGAATTTTAGAAAGTAAAATGAAAATTTTGGAACCTTGAATTATACTTGTGAAGTTTTTTATTTTCATTATTTCACCTGCATAAAATATATTTGTGAAATAATTTTCAAGTTTTCATTTTTATTCTTGTATCTGAGTTTGGTTTGTGGGCATTACATGAATATGGGCTACACCGGCAGGTGGTCCATTTTATCAATACTACTTAAGATGGTTCAAAAGAAGCAATAGAACATTCCAAATGGATGGAAATTGAGGAAGATATGATACATCAATTTCTGGTGGCTGAAATTTGGTTAAGAATTCAGGCATAATAAACTACCCACAATCATCATTCCTTCCTATTTAAACATAGCGTCTTTCATAACCCTTTCTCACAACTTGCTCTTTAAAAACTTACTCAAATATCATCACTTAAAAGGACCATGAACTTCTTTCCATCCCATCTCCAAGCAACATATGTTCATTATACGTAAGAAAAATTATATTTAAAAGTCTAAGGGATGCACACCAAATACAACAGAAGATCAATAAGTGGTTTTTTTTTTCAAGCTAAATTTATCTTCCTTGATTTTAGTAAAACATATGTTGTTCAATTGTCTTTACATTAAAGCTTCCTAATTCACTACTACGTTTAATGTTTTGATAGTTTGTGCAATTAATACCTTAAGCACAATATGGTTCTGTAGAAATCGGAACAAGTTTGAGGGGGTCAATGTTCCTATTTCCCATGCAATCAAGAAGATCATAAGAGAAACCTCATTATCTGGTAACTCCTCCCTTGCCTCTACGACTCCCATTGTTGCTGATTTGATACTTCTTAAGAGCTTCAACATCTCTATCAACCTAAATCTAGCTCCTAGGATCACTGAAGTTATCTAGTTACTTCCAAAGGTGGGTTGGATCAAAGTGAACACGGATGGAGCAGCTCATGGGTCACCTAATCACTCAGGGGGAGGGGCATCTTCAGGGATCATAATGAAGTTTATATCACTGCTTTTGCTAACTACTTAAGAATTCATAATGCTCTTTTAGCTGAGTTCCATGCAGCAATGCATGCTGTGACCATTGCTTCTAAGAGAGGTTGGCAAAACTTATGGATTGAAGTAGACTCAATGCTGCTTTTGGATATTTTTAGTGGTAAATCTCAGCCTTCATGAAAACTTCTCAATGATTGGATAATGTGCATGACAATGAACTATACAATTCCCCATATCTTTAGGGAGGGCAACATTTGTGATGATAAATTGACCTCTTATGGAATTGTTTCAAGAACAAACTCTGTATGGCATTCAATTCCTAGTTTTATTTTTGGAGACTATACTAGGAACAGATTGGGTATGCCCAACTATCGATTTAGGAATATATAACTTTCACATTATCACTTGTAACCTTCTCATTCTATATATATTGGGTGTAGTTACAAATTCTTTTTTTACCCTTTTTATATTGTAAACACTATGATCTTTAATCGATTTATTAAATTTGATATTTGATTGAAAATACCATATAAACCTTATGATGAAAAACCCACCATAGGGATAAAAGCATCATTAAGGAAAAAGAGTGCCCTGGTTGATAAAAAGAAAAGATACAAAATAAAACCTGGGGGATATTTGAGTAAATTTTATGTGTTCAAAAGTTTAAGTTATCATAAATTGCACAAGTATCTTTGGACACTATCACAAGATGGACGTACTTTGTGGAGGCTTCATCATTCTCTATGCATAATTGATTTTGGAAAACATTTCAAAAAGAGCCACGTCTGATTATTTTTATTTGATTTGGCTATATTCCATGATTTATTCTTAGTATCAGTTGATGTATCATTGCATTGTTTGCAATTAAGAATTTCAGCATCATTAGTGGCCGAATATATACAGATCAAAGACAGTAACTGGTGGCTGTTATAGCTGTAAATTGATGTGTGCCTATGGGACGTATCATGTGTAAACATATACACACATATATATATGAGCAAACTTATGCAAAGTTGTGTTGTGATAAAGGAAATCAAAGGCAATGGAAAGCAACAAAAGCGAGAAACAAAAGCTATAAACATGCTTATAATATATATACATATGAATAAATAAATAAAAGGAATATTAAAAAGGAAGGTGATTATGGGGAGGAAACTGTAGCATAGAATCTAGTGGCCTAAACATACTAGAGGCTACTAATTGAAGGTTAGAAAATGACCTAACAGCAAGGGTACCCCAACGGTTTTATCAGAGGGTGGTATAATAGTGAGGGCATGTAGTAGTAGATGATAGAGTAGGTACTAGTGTGGGGTTAGTTAATTTCATAATTTTGTGCAAGGATAAAAGGTATGAATGGAAGAAGGAAGGTGTGTGTTGGCTTACTCCAAAGCCTTAAAAATTGAAACTGTAAGATTGTGTTTACATATGCTTCTACAGCTACCTAGCATCATGCTATATACACATATAGCTGCAGGCTTCAGCTATTTATTGGCCTATTGCAAAATATATATTGTAACTTTTATATGAATGTATTATAACCTTTTATCATAAATATATTCATTTACAAAAGATTAAGCTCTAATATTTTTAATCCTTTAACCTCAATTTAATTTACCCTTCTTAGAAATATTTTTAATGGTCTTCTCCATATATATGTGTCTAGACCTCAATTTTATCATTTTTTATTGGATAAGAGATATTTCAACTTTCTTCCTAATATATTTATTTCTAATTTTATATTATTTAATGTATTTATTAATTAGTGGTAAGTCTTTACAACATAGAATTTATTTCTTGTTGACACTTTACCCTGTAGTTAAGCACCTATGGTGTTTTTAATATATTTTTCTTTAGTTATAAAAAATAATAATCTTATTGACACTTCACTATCTAAGATTGGGTTCTATATAACATTAAGTCTTATAATTATTTGGTAAACTTCTCTCGTAAATTTTATTTACCATTTATCAATAAGTAAAAATTTACCAATCCTGGCCACTAATGACGCGGATGGAAAATATCCCTTTTCCTTTGGCGTTTGCTTATTTATTAGTTTGCTTCTCCATCATAGTGCCACTTACATGTATATATAAATGAACTAAGATGGAATTATTTGGTAAGAAAAGGATCATCTGTCCCATAATTTTTCTACGCTGAGGTTCCAAACCAATTAAACTTCATGAAATAAAATTAAAATATTAATTTATATTTTTATAAAAAAAATTAAATAAATAAAATTTTTCTATTGGTTTGGGACACTAAGTGAGACATGAATGGAGAGATATGATCATGATGATGTTTGACCCATCCCTGCGCTCAATGTAGTTCCTTTACATTAATTGTTAGATTTGTAAACGACTACTATGATATTTTTCCCTATAATAATTAAGAAAATGACATGTTATAAAGTGTACTTTAAAGTGGTACTTTGTAATATATTTTATTTTTTTGTGGTGTGAAAATTTTTAGACTGATTTTTTAGAATGATATCTATTTTTCTGTGTAATTTTTGTCCTCCCTATTCCCTTACATATGATCCACCCTGTATTCTTGTGGTGTCCCCTTTATCCCTTAGTGATAGCAGAATTTTATTAGATCAGCATTATGTGGATAGATTGATGTGGTTTTGTCCTCTGATTTTAAGCCCCCATGGGACATTTTGTCCCATCTATATCTAAATGGTTAATGCCCATTTTGGTAGGGTTATCCTCTGATGATGAACTTCTCCAAGGGCCTTATTTTGTCCTACTTGTATATGTTTAATGAAAATGGGTATTTTGGTAGGGCAATATATCCTCTCTATCATTGTCCCTTTTTCTTTAATAGCAATTGCCACGACAGAAATCTTTGTTACATATTTTCATGTGCCTATGTTTATTAGTAATATGATTGGTAACTATATTCACTAATTAATTAGTTGCTACATATTGGTGGTTAATTAAGAATAGGGTGGTGCTAATTAATGGGGGCCTCACCTAGGTGTATTAACAAAAGTTTTGAAGAATATTCTCATTACCTGGAACAAATGAGTGTGAACACATCTCAAAAAGAAATTGGACCACATGTGGGGGAGTTGAATATTATGCTATTAATGTTAGATAAGTTTTTAGAGTAGAAGCATATATGTTATCTTTTGTTCAAATATATATTTGGTCATTAATTAAGAGATATTCTCATTAGTTTTCCTAACAAAGTAGTTACCATGGAATCGTAGTATGTTGCTCGAAGTAGGAGTTATTAACAAAAAAAGTTATGTGGAAAAGGCCCTAATGGAAATTGAGGAAAATTTAAAAGAAATATAATGCTTACTATATATTTTTGGAGTTTATTTTCATCTAATGATGAGATGCACTGAGTTTCTTTAATCAAATTAAAGATAAGCTAGCTACTTTGACAAAGCCCTACTATGTAGATAGCTTTAGGGCACATGCATGTGTTATACTTGAAATAATTTGAAGCTGGGGAAACCATAAAGTGTGAAGAAGCTATACTATTTCTTCATACCTAAATATGCAAAACAGTTAACAAAGTAACTTTTTGCTCTCAAAATTAAACACACCTTTTATGTGCTTCCATACACCTAACTTTAGTAAGATTAATAATACTAGCTAAATTTTCACAAAAAATAAAATAAAAATAATAGCTACATAGAAGACAGTGATTTAGGAAGTCATTAAATAAAAAAAATTTAAGCTTCTTTAATTTTACACAAACCATCAACCTAACAAAACTGATAAATGATGAAAATGCATTGAATTAATGAGAGAGTAGTAGTGGACCATTAAGTAAGGGACAAAAATCAGAAGCATAGATCAGGAGAAAGTTTAAATTCAGGTTGGGTTTGCGAGGCCAATTTTTTAGTGGTAAAATGACCTATAACTGTCTCTGAAGTACTTTACTAGAAACATGTCATATGTAGTTGTCTATGTAAAAGAACAACTTAGTCTGTGTCCTAATTCTTTTACATCCCGGACCCCTTCAATTCATAGCAGTTAAGGCAACATGGGCTGGTTAAAAAATGGTCCATGCCACTTCCCCCATGCACTCTTCTAACCCCTAGTACATCCTCCAATCTCCAATAATGGAAATCTGATAATTTAACTTCAGATCCTTCCTCAAATATTAATTGTTATCTTAGCTGTTGCTTGTCCAAATAAAGAAAAAAATTGCTATCTTATCTGTTAAGAGGCATTTGATTAAAGAGATTTTTAACTTTTATAATTAATAACCGATTAGATGTACCTTGAATATTAGTTTATACATATTTATGTTGATACTGATTTATATATATGTGTGTAGAATAAGTAGTTATTTGAACAACCCATGATTGTACATTGTTGTCACAAAGTGGTATAAACCTAAAATAAAAGTGTTGGGAAAGAAATTAGAATTTGGTAAGAAAAAACGAAGATATAGTCGTAGTAGAGGTGGGACTATCATGTCCATTAGTCAATCACTAAGTACCATCCCAACTAAGAAAGGAGAAAGGATTGAGAAGTGCTCTAAATTATCATGATATTATGGCTCACACCAATAATTTTAAAATATATATGGTTGTGATCAAAGTTATGGTTATATTGTATTCATTGAAATCAAGAAAAAAACAACCAATATGATCATAATTATGGTCACAATGCGGTTATACATACTCCCACAACAACAATCTTACAACCTCAGTTAGGATGAGGGCCAACAATTTAAAACTTTGTACTGATATCCATTTTTCATAATCTTATTACAATCTTCCACTTTTCATTTTATTATTTTTCATTGCAACCAATAAGTGGACTTTTGTGAACTTAAAAACCCACCCTACCATTCATTAAGGCCGAAAGAGAAGGGTCACCTCATCATAAAGCTGTTAGATAGAAGAAGGTGGAAAAGAAGAGCATTTGAGACTGTGTATGCATATATTGTACAATTGGGTATAGCTATGACTATATAGAAGGTGGTGGTCCAAAGTTCCAAATGCTAAACATATAGCTCATGCTAGCTATATTTGAGAAGACAACAGTAGTACTGTACCCATAATTATTGTCATCCATGCCAGTGTTATTCCACTCTCGTCTCTTATGGATGCATTTATTATATGATTCAGTGTATTACCACCTTAGAATTCATACCACTTCTAATATTATTTTGTAATTATTGGGGTTGTAAAAACAAAAATGCTTACCCAGAAGAAAAAAAATGTGTCATAATATGTGAAACAATAACTTGTATACAAACTCTTCAAATAATTATACAAATCTCTTAAGTTTGTGTAAATTTGTATGTTTCTGGTGTAAACCTATGGTTTGTAGGCTGGTTTTTTTTACTAGAGTATCCAATTTCTGATAAATAAAATATTTGTTTTATGAATTATAGTCAGACATTTAGGTGTGATACTACATAATAGTATTTCCATTTCCAAAGTAAAAATTAAGGAATCAAACCCAGAATTGTATGCATAAATGAGCAAAATATCTCCCTTATGGCTAACACGCATTGGTTATCCTATAAAACATAAAACGTTTGTGGCAGATAGGCAGGTTGATATACAAACCTACGAACCCTAATAGATGTTTAACTTATAGGTTAAGAGGCTACAAGTTTTAGAGTAATCTTTTACCGCATTCAAATAGGACACATCTTTTGATGTGCTTATATTTCTTTGTATTTTGTATGTTAAATGTGTGTAGATAAAAAAAAATGAAAAAATATGGTGTCAAAATTGTATTTCTGTATGGGCTTTTTGACATTGTAGGAAGGGTTTACAATGAGTCAAACAAATTTCACTTTTGTTTGAAAACTCACATAATAAACTTATTTTATGAATCAAATAAGTTAAATTTGAATTAAAAAAATTAAGAACGTTAAACAAATAAGTTGAAATTGAACTAACTCTAATATATGTATATATAAATAAATGTGCATCAATAGAATACTTAAGTTTATACATATTAAATAATAATTATTTGAACTGAAAAACTAAATGATAGAGAGTTGAACTAAACTTTTCACGAGCTAACAAACTAAACCAATTTAAGTTGACATGTCTAATCAAATAGTATGTGTACTCAAATCAAACCAAATTTGAGTCCAAACTAGTCAAACTTGAACTTAACTCAAAACGTTATTCAAGTTAACATGTGTAATCAAATAGCATGTGTACTCAAATCAAACCAAATAACACGAATCGAGTGTGATACAAAAAAAATTGATATACTTACTTTCTTTTGGAATATTTTATGAGTGAAAATGTTTTAGCTTCGTGAGCTTTCTTGAACTTGAACATAACCTCCTCTCAGTGAGGTTTCATAGATAGAAATATAACTTATTAACAATTCATTTGAGTGTTAGAGGTGAATTAAAAGCTAAGCAATAATAATTTCAAGGATTTCCTTGAGCAAAAAATAAATGTCTCATACATTATTCATATCATGTTGTAATAGCAAATTAATTTCATAGGTTGTTCTTGATCTAAATTGTTAGGTTTCTATGCTCCTCGATCTGAATGGATCCTCACAACCAAGGACATTGGCACCACTGCTATTGGGATCCATGGAGATCCAAGGAGCATTGTGCACAAACTTTGATAAACGACTAACATAAATTTTACAAAAAACCAGTATATTGGGAGCATTATAAATACTATAGTAAATAATCAATTTGGTTGATCACTAGTAGTGTTGTCATCCTATACTTTAGTCCTTTATTGATTAAAATTATAACTTTAGTCCTTATTCTAGTACTCTAGATGGAAATTGTATTTTAAGTCATGGATAGTGTTTGACATCAATCAATTTAAGTTTTTGATAGTGTTTGACATCAGTATATTAAGTTCACCCGAAAAGACTTAATTGAATGACATTGAACAATGACTAAAAAAGTAATTTTCATATGTTGTGAGGGATTATGAAAACAATGATTGATATATAGGGCACCACCTTAAAATTGTTCGTGAGAGCGGCGGCACCACTTTCTACATAAGTGTTACATTCCAACATTTTTATAGGTTGCTATAATTAATCAAGATACAAAACAGGCATTGTGATATAACTAATTAATTATTATTTTGACTATGAGATATATTTCCTCCTTTAGTTTCTCTTTCACAGTGAACGGAATCATAGGTTAGTGTAAATATGGATATTTCAAATTGCAATCGCTTTTATCGCATGCCTACTCGTCAATCGACAACATCAAAGGATCAATCCTAATCTATGTTGAATATTTTGTCTATTTTAATCGAATTTTTTTATTTGAGTAATTGTGATCTAAATTCAACATGGATTAGCCTAAATCTATGTCGGTAGCCCACTTTAACAACCTCATCTCCAAGATATAACTATAGATTAATTTTTTTTTCGAGGTATGTAAATT
The DNA here is from genome assembly GCF_001865875.1 of Lupinus angustifolius. Classification (NCBI taxonomy): domain Eukaryota; kingdom Viridiplantae; phylum Streptophyta; class Magnoliopsida; order Fabales; family Fabaceae; genus Lupinus; species Lupinus angustifolius. The sequence goes on from NC_032017.1 coordinate 17,253,613, forward strand.
TTACCTCTTAACAATGTCTTTTTAATAAGAGAATCAAATATCTATTTATAGGAGAACTCAAATATATGCAAAATGAATTGTTGGTTTGCCCAATATTATTATTACAGTGATTAATACTTTCATTGTCATTATTATTACATGCAGCAAAATGTTTAAAAATATCTCACTTGAACAACTACTACCATGAGGATCAAAAGAAACAATAAAGGGTATCACATTTCAGCATCAGAACTGGCATGCATACAATTGTATAATTGAAATGTGACTATACACCATTCTTCTGGCCTAGGCGTTTAATCCCCCCGATGTTTCTAGTTACACAACTTTACTATGACAATGTTAATATTTTGGCTTTTCTATATTATAGATGCAAATGTGAAATTTATGGTCATTGGAGACTCTGTCCAATGCATAGAATTGAATAGGCAAATAGATCACACTGGACCACGCATGATATTTACTTTTCATAAACATGGCCATCTATTATTATGTATAGTCATAGAGCTAGCTAGCAGCATTTTCAATAATTTTTATTATGTTGTTGTTATCTTTATAATTCAATTCAATATTTTTATTTCCAAAAATATGGACAGTCGATAAAATGGTACTGCTACTATATAATTAATCATCTAAGAGATAAGGACATGCTTGTTTAAAAGTGATGTTTTCAAATAAAAACATACCTAATATATATAATGTGCTAAATATAGTAATTATCCTTCTGATTTTCCAACAACGTTAACAAAATATAGGAATAAACTTTATACAAATCATAACCAAACAAGTAACAAATTGAGGTTCATATCATAAAATTTTCATTTTGTGTTTACATGAATGTTCATATTAAAACGTATCATTGTCCTAGAGTATGTTCATTGTAAGGGTTGAGGTACAACTTAAGTACTTCTATTAATGCTATTTTGTCTCATAAAAATAAGCTATCAAGAGAAAATATATAATGCAATAAGAATTAGCTCACTAATAGTTGTATAACTTGTGTTTAATGTTGAACTATTAAGCCGTTTGTTTTATAACTTTGTTTAATGATGTTACTATATAAATTACATCATTTATATGGGAACTTTTGTTGATCCATTGAGGTGATTTCATAAATGAAATATTTTTTTTATCAGCAAAAGTATCTCATTAACCCAACTAGTATCACTATAGGAATCAAACCTTTGAAATACGATATATCAGAATTTAGTGGAATCTTACACTACTAGATCAATGTCTTATTGATATAATAAAATATCCAAATTACACATGATTTTGTCATTTATTGACATTCTTAATGACTTTGATTTCTAGTTAGGGAGTAGGGACCTTAATTCAAGTTGTGTGCAATCTTCGAAGAAGGCAACTTAAACAAAAAAACAAACTAACTATGATGTACATGTACTAAATATGCAGTTAAGTCAAGCTTCTAATCTGTCTGGCTTACATATAGTATCAAACGCAGACAATATTAATATTATACCTAAATTGATGATACCTAATTAAAGGTCAATCACATGCAGAAAGAACAGCTTAATTTAAGTTAAGCACATTTTCATCTCTACTTTCCGGTTCATTTTCCCAAGTTACACGCTTCATCTATATTTTACAAGGCTCCGGAAACCCCAATTTATACTCATTTAGAAGTTTGATAGAATTAATTGTTATTTTCATACTTTCCCCTTTTTAATAGATTTTAATATATATATATATATATATAAACTTTATTTAACATTCTTTTGATTTATGAAAGTCACAGATTTTTTTTAATGATAATAGAGATAAAACGTATATTAGAACAGTACAAAAGTATAATAAACTTATTGCAAATCAACACATTAATTAGTTGCATTTCTTAAAGGGCATATTTTCTTGCAATAGAACAAATAAATAGGAAATGAGAGAGTAAGAAGACATACTTCCTCCGTTTATTTATAATTGTCATTTTTACAAAACAAAAATTGTGCATATTTAATTATCATTTTCAAAGTTCAAGACAATGTTAATTACTCTTTTATCAACTATACATATTCTTACCTTTATTATTATGGAAAAAAGGATACTCATAATAAAAAATTGAATACTAATAATGTGGGTGGCACAACTATACGTAACTTTACTAATTGATATTTCCAACAAAATGACAAACTATTCTTTCGTACGATATTTTCCTCTCATTAATTAAATCCCCCACATGTGAATATTTTTGGTATTAAATTCATGTGATATATATTGAGTCTAACTTGTGCATACTTAAATCATCTCTCATTAGCAAAAAAAATAATTAAATAGTCCTTTTTATTTTATAAAAATTGACCATCAATGTTGAGTTAAAAAGATAGTCCCGCATAAGTTTTACTCTTACTTGTTTATGAACATTTGGCATAGACAGTTTGTGTGTCTAGAATTGTTTATTAAAGGGGTGTTTTCTTGGTGGTTAATTATTGAAGTATATATATAAATTATTAAAAGGGTGTTTTCTTCATTTACTTAAAAAATGCAGAGGATTAAGACTCCACGGCCAAGCCCATAATCCATATGTGGATATTTATGTATTTATTTGTTTTGGTAAATTTTAAGTAATTAAGGGGACATTTTTTCAATAAATAAGATAATTTCATTCCATATGGTTTATCGTTCATCTATACTAGTAATAAAGAGAAAGATGTAAATTATTTTATCCAAAACATGTGAGTTTAATATCCGTTAAAATGCTAGTTTTTCTATTGTAAAAAGAAGAAAAATAATTAGTTGCAACTAAATTACTCAATTTCCCCCGAAACTACTAGCAATAAGAATGAAGGGAGAAAATATATGTTGTAAGGAAATTCCAAAAAAAAAATACATAAAGTAAAATACTACAGTATCATATATATGATAATGATGGCATAATATTATTGAAAGCTAGAACAAAAAGGGCACTTTTTTGGGATCTGGGTTATTAAATAAGAACAGAATTACAGAAGTAGAGGTTGAAGTTTTGAACAAATAAAAGTTATTGGTAATTTATTTATTACTTTATTTTTTCTGTTTGATTGAGGAAGGGTATTGGAAAGGGAATCTTGAATGTATAGTAGACATTGTGGGACTCAAAAATGAAATGATAATAATTGAAAGAAAAAGAAGTAGGTATATACATACAATGTCATACATATTACATGGAGAGAAGGAAGTGTGGCAGTGTAGAGAGACAGAGAGGGACATATATTTTCTTTTCTGATATCATATTTTATATTTTATCTTGTATCAATGAAAACATATGTTAATTAAAAATTGGATATAAGATCAAAAAATCATGTTTCTTACATTATCTTGTATACTACATAACATATAAGATAGGATATGAGAAAATATTTGTTCTCTCTTAGCTAATTGTCTTTCCTTTCTGCCGGGACCAGCACACACAGCACACAATCAATGCCACCAAAAGTCAAAAAAATAATGTAACTCAAAATAAAACAACCTAACACTGTTCAATATCTTTCTCTATCTATCTTCTCTGTCCTCTTCTATATACATCGTTGGCATTGCACCCCCCACTTCCTTCTATTCTCTCTAATAACAACAACTAGCTATGTTGTTTCTTTCTTTCTTTCTTTTTAAAAAAGTTAAAAATATATGTTAACTAAAGTTTCAAATATTTGAATGCTAAATCACATTTGCATTGAATGATTATATCCCTAAATCTTAACAATGCTATATCTGTAATGGTCTTTAACACAAATCTAAAAGTTGAAGTTAACTAAGTTAAGCTGCTTTTGAAACAAGTACTTTTGGTGTTGAATTGGAAGGATTATATTAACACAAATATATTTTATGAAAAGGACTAGTTGCTCACATGACCCCAATAAACACATTATTCATGGGCCCCTAGTGTAGTAACAACACTCTTTCTCTCTCTTATTTCATAACAAGAATAAAACTGGGGTTGCAACATACATTTTTGCTTCTTTTTCCTACTTTGTAACTTGTAAGAACCTTCCCTTGTGAGGTAACTAAACTTGTTAGCTTAAACTCACATCACAACCTTCCACTTTCTTCATCTCTCTCTATCTTTATGATCTCATGTTATGGTATGTGTAGGTCAACAATAACCACAACCATGGACCCCGTTTTGAACCCTCCATGGCTTTGTCTTTAGGGTTTTAAAACTTGTGGTCAAATAAGAAAGCACCGACTATTACAAAGAAACTCTTTTTCTTCTTCTTAGTTTTCCTTTACAGCCTCACAAATCTGGGCTCAAATAGCTATCATCTCAAACTCAACTTGGTAAGTTTTTTTCATTTAACCCTACAATCCTCTTTGTCAAACCCACTTTCCCTAAATTTTCCATTCTTGTTTTATTTTTTGTCAAGTTTTGTTTTTTCTTTCTTTACTTTTTTATTTTTCTCACTTTCCTCCTTCATTTCCCTTATCTTTTTATCCTTTGGAAATGACATTGTTTCATAAGTTTCTGAGATCCAGAGGTTAATAATTCAAGGTGGGTCAGTGTATAATTTCATGGAGGCTTCTATGCAAGGAGGGGTGAAAGGGTTTTCTGATAGCAGAGAAGAAGAGGAGGAAGAAGAAGCAGCAATAGAAGAAATCATCACAAGAGAAGAAAGCAGCAGCAGCAGTAAGAACTACTACTACTAATACCCTTTTTCTTCATCCTCTAATTTTCATCATCATTTAATGAACAATAATATAATAAAAATCTATGCTTGAGGAAAATGATTCTTCATCATCATGAGTCTTGAGATGCATCATCTTATAATTCATCATCTGGGTTAGGGTTACACCATCAAAAAGAAGATTATGCAGCAGCAGCTTCTTCCAACTTCATGAATCATCAACAAAAAAAGCAGATAGATTTCATGGACTTGTCACTTGGAGGGAGCAACAACAAAGATATTATAAACATGAGTAATGGTGAAGCCAATTTGCAACAAGGGTCTCAATCTTCACAGGCTATTGTAACTGAGAAAGAGCACATGTTTGATAAAGTAGTGACACCAAGTGATGTAGGAAAGCTGAACAGGTTGGTGATACCAAAACAGCATGCTGAGAAGTACTTCCCCCTTGATTCAACCTCAAATGAGAAAGGCCTTTTGCTCAATTTTGAAGATAGGAGTGGGAAATTGTGGAGGTTCAGGTACTCTTATTGGAACAGTAGCCAGAGCTATGTGATGACCAAAGGGTGGAGCCGTTTTGTGAAGGAAAAGAAGCTTGATGCTGGTGACATTGTCTCGTTCCAGCGCGGCGTTGGCGATCTTTACAGGCATAGGTTGTTCATTGATTGGAGGAGAAGGCCTGATCAATATTATGGTGTACCTGATCCTAACTCAGCTACACTTATCACTCCTTTGTTTCTTCCAAATCAGCCACACTTGTCTCAGTACTCTATTAGATGGGGTGGTAGATTTTACTCCCTACCTCCACCAACACAACAACCAAGGCATCACCAACATGAGCATATTCAGTACCTCAATCACAACAATATGTACCCCTTTCAGCACCTTGGTGGTGGTGGTGGTGGTGGAAGTGGAAGTCATCACTACTTGAACAACTACAATGAGGTGAGTAATTCAGGATCTGGCTCACTCTATTACCTGAAATCAACAACACCCTCAATGCAAATAACTAACCATCAGAGCTTTATGACAAGGCAGCAACAACATGAAGGAGGAGGCGGTAATAATATTGCTCCTGTGATCATTGATTCAGTGCCTGTTTCTCATCATCATCAACAACAACAACAACACCACCATGGGGATTATAAGAATGGTTCTAGTAATACTAATGGAACAGGAAAAAGGCTAAGGCTATTTGGAGTGAACATGGAATGTGGTTCTTCACCATCAGAAGACTCCAAATGTTGCAGTATACCACATGCCTCTTCTTCTATGCCACCAGTTTCATCATCAGCAAGGTTTGGAGATAATAAAAGAAGGGAAGCTTCAATCTTTGATTTGGACCCTTCTTTGCAATACCATAGGCAGTGATCAAATCTCAAAAATAATGAAGAAGATACAAGCTCTAAAGTTAGTATACCTGGGGCTAGGCTACACTCTCTTTTGCAGCATTTTTATTACAATTATATTTTTTTGTTTTATTTTATTTCCCTTTTTACTTTCATCACCCCAGCTAAAAAGGAAAGTGCTCCCAGACTTTCTTCTTCTTCTTCAGATCAGTAATTGGTGTTTTAGCTTTTGAACTTTTAGCACGTACAGAACAGCTAAATGAAATTAATTACCCCTGGGGATTTGGGTCCTGATATGATGAAGAAAAATGGAACATCGTTTCACAACCTAAAGAGGGAAATAAAATATCCATATGTTTAGACCTTTCAATTGTATAAAAAAAACAATATTATACAAATATGTTTATCATATCATATCATATACCATATAATATATGTGTTTTATTTAATATTATTTTTGTTTGATCCATCCAATAGTATGGCTCTCTCTCTTTCTTCTTTGTTTCCTATAATATATGTTTCTGTTAGCGTTGTTCGGTTGATGTGGTTCACAACACTGCTGCTTCTGCTGCTGCAGCTAGTTAGGCATTTTAGCTTTGCAGATAAGGCGCAGAAAGTTTGTATAGCTGTAATAAAAAGGGGTAAATAATTTTCACTATTGCTACTGTGTCTCATTTATTGATAATTGATGAATAGTTATCTTCCTCTCTGCACTTTCCTTTATTATTATGTATATTAGTTTATTGAGTATTATATTTTCTTGTCTTCTTTTGTTCAGCTGCAGCCGCTTTTCTTGTCTGGATTAGCACTGCATATAAACGTGTTTTAGGTAAATAAAAAGTGGGTTTTCTCCATTTTCTCAAGGGCAAAAGCTTAAAAGAGTAAGTAGCCTAATTATGATGTTTTTCCCCCCTCTCATCTCTCTCTGATGCTTATTGTAAATCTATATATAGAGATTAGTTTATACTAGTTTATACCATGTTTAATTTGTCTTCTTTCTGTTGAAAGTTGAAAACAAAGTTATTGTTTGATTATATTTACATAATTTTTTTTGGTTTGTCACAGTCATTGCAATAATTAAAGCCAAGATTTTTTTATTCATCCAAGATATATGTAGTCTACTATACTTGTTTGGTTCATCAATCTAATTAAAGTAAGTATATTACTTGGAAATTATAATTTGGGTTAGTATGAACTAGGTAAACAGGGTGTCTACCTCTAATGTCACATTGAAGAACTTTGTTTTAGGTTTTTTTGGTAAATCACTTTGTTTTAGGTTTTTGTGATACAAACACTTTGCATTGGTTAATAGAGAAATTTTATGTATACCAAAACTCATTTTGTAGAAATTACATGATCAGGTTTGAAGATCAGATAATCACATTTCAATGCAAATATACTGTTCAATGTTCATAGCAAGAAATAAAGAGAATGTATCTGAAAATGCTTATTTATACTTTTTGTTCATGATAATAATTTTATAAAATAGAAATTTAAGTATGCATGCGTGTAAATAAGTAATTTGAAGTATAGAAAATTACCTTATTTATAAATGTAAAATATTGTATCAAATTGTTTTTTGGGTCTTAACTCATTTGGTAGAAATTAAACTATCAGTACTATATACTATATAATGTTTGAATAGATATGTATATATATGAAGCGATGACATTGAATGCAAAAACACTGTTCATAGCATAAAAAGGATATATCAAACAGAATGTTATGTTCTCACGGTGTGATAATGTGGAAAGCAAAATCAACATGTAGGACAGTAAGATCAACAGTAAGCGAGACAAGACATACATAGGAGCAGAAGTTTTGTTTGCTACACAGACTTGAATGATGTTTTTATGTTTAAAAAATAATAGAGTATCTCAGATCCTTGGGTAAAGTCAATTTCTATGAACTCACCTCCAAAGTCTTGGAAGAATCCTCATGACTGCTGGAAAATAAAGAACGAAAGAGACTAGAAATGGAACTTTTTTTTGGGATGATCAAGTTTAATTTTCTTGGAACCAGACAAAAGAAGGAAAACATAAGATTAAATATACAAGATTCAAATGTCTTTTTGTTTAATTAATTTATCTTTTGTTGTACTGTACTTTCTTATCCTTGCTTGATATGGTAGTCATGATCTCATATCCAAGTTAATGGTTTTTCTTTCTTTTGTGGTGAGCAATAAGGAACTCAAAATAAATTTGGTATTGAAAAATTACATCTTAATCTAGTAAAAACACCACTTCTCACTAAGAGCTTTGTACTTTTTAGTCTCTTAATAGTGTGGTTAGAGAAATGGTTAGTAAAACTGATATAAATTTAAGGTGGTTTATTTGGTCATGTTTTATTTTGCAATAAGGATTGATATTCGGTTTTATGTTTCTTACTTTACATGCATAAAAATACTTCATATGTACTAGTGAGTAGTAGTATTGAGTTAGATCTATTTATGCATTACTATAGATGTCAAATTATATTGAACCCTACAAGTCTTTTACATAGTGATTAGGCATGCCACATAGATGGATATAGTTATTATTTTTTTATCGATAATTGTTAGTATAGTAGTATTTTAAGGTTAGATCTATTATATTAATGTGTGCATTATTATTTATTCTTCTCATAATTTTTGTGGTTATGGGTGCAAAGGGAAAAACAGAAGGACCCCAAGATAAAACTGGATCAATTACGGACACGATGCTTGTTTTATCTGTGAGATTTTAGGAATGGTAATGCTATAACTGAGGCATACATGTTTTTAAGATACTGATCTTCTCTTTAAATTTGATCTTGGTGTGAAGGTATAGACAAATTTGTATCTTATATACAATTATTTTATCAGAGGACTTAGTTTATAATTATGTATACTATACAAATATATTGATTTTAGTTTTCTCCATATAAGCAATTTTATTGGAGCTAGGTAGATTCTAATACATTATAATGTTTGATTCATGAAGCTAATTTTAGTACATACAAAATTTGATTATTATTATCATACTTATAATATGATAAAACCTTATTATATTGTGATTTTATTTAAGCTAGAGGATCCACTTACTACAAGAGCAAGTTTAAATTAAAATTTATTTCATATCTTAGCAATCAATTTTAATGAGATCTAATAGTTTGAATTAGTGAGTAGATTAGAACCATTAGATTTTCCTAGAATTAAGGGTTACAATATGGAATAATTTTTTTAAATTTAATCTTGCAATAAGTGGTTTATCTCTTTATTATCTAATTATAATAGTTCAACTTATTAAATAATAGATCAGCACAAAAAGTAATTAGTAGTGTAATATTTTATTTACTTAACAATTACAAACATTTAAGTCAATAAATTTTAGAATTTAGGATATTAAAAATGAGAATAAAATGTCTACTCATATAAGGAGATAACTTATTCTCTTAAATTTACTCAGTGTTATTGATATGTGTCTTCTTTTTTCTTTTATAATATATTTTAAATGAAATTTTTTTGAAGGAAGAGAAATAAGACACATGTCAAACACTGAACGGAGTTAAGGAGATAAATAGTTATCTCATGGTATGAAGAGATATTTTATTCTCATTAAAAATTTGTTAAACTTAAGTATGAACTAGTCCAAAAAATTTATTATATTGGCAAAAGTCATCATAAGTGATAAGATAATAACGACCAAAACAATAACCTACAAAATAAACATAAACTCTAAGTATATGTGACAATTGGATGAATTCGGATTGACATGGATTTAGATCATAATGGATGGATGGAAAGTCATTCACCAATCCATATAAATCCATAAAATTAGATTTCTAAATTATTCGATCCATTCATATCCAATGGATTCCAATCCATCCATATCCAATGGATTCCAATCCATCCATATCCAATGGATTCCAATCCATCCATATCCAATGGATTCCAATCCATCCATATCCAAATTTTAATGGATTGGATGTAGAGTTGTCAAAACGGGCAAGCCCGATCGGGCCGGCCCGCCAAAGCCCAAAAATTTATAGGACTTGGATATCATTTTAGGTACTTTTTATAGAATTCGGGCTTTTTAGCCCAGCCTGACCGGGCGATTTTAAATCTGGGCTCGGGTCGGTTTATTGAACAATGCATATAGTTACAAATTCTTGTTGCCTGGTAACTGCAGAAGAGAAAGTAGTGGCTAACTTTTGAAGATGCATTCCTTTAAATGTTGAAGAGATTGAAAAGTTATAAACATCTAAAGGAGCTTCATTGAATGGGGCTTAGATCAATCTCTGCCTTGAATCAAGCTGTCCTGCTCAAGTTAGCCTGGATCATGCAATCCTCCACTCATGAATGGGCTATTTTTTATAGATCCAGATTCGTTAAGGGTGGCAAGCCCTTTAGTGCTCACATCAAATCCTCAATTTGGCCTAGGCTAAAGCACATATGGCAAACAGTGGCTGACAACTCTATTTGGATTATTGGAAATGGTTTGATGATCAAATATTGGCTTGATAATTGGTCTGAGCACCCTTGGCTGATCACTTGAGTATTCCAGCTTACATTCAATCTGAGTTATCTGCTTTACTTGCTGATTTTACTCAGGGATCTAAATGGATAATTCCTAATTGTTTGGCTAGACTTCACCCTCAGATTGTCCAGATTATTACTAGCATCCCTTTATCACTTGAGGATCAACCAGACATGATTGTGTGGAAGCATTCTTCTGATGGATTGCTTACTTTGCATGATGCTTACAATTTCATACAGCCAAGACAAAACCAGTTGAATTGGTGTAAGCTCATCTGGTCCATTGTTATTCCTCCATCTAAATCTTTTATAATGTGGAGATTATTTCTAAACAAAATGCCAACATATGAGAATTTGAAGAAAAAGTCTATGCAGATGGTTTCTAAATGCAATTTGTGTAATGTGGCAGAGGAGTCTTCTAATCATCTCTTCTTCTCTTGTCCTTTTGCCTCTTTCCTTTGGGATTGGCTAGATAATTTGATTGGGATCCACCTCAATAGATCTTCAATGGAAAGCTTGTTGCCTTCTATCCCCAAGCATTGGAGCCCTCAGCTTATAAAAACAATAGTTTCTTTCATAGTAAACACCATATCAACAATATGGTTTTGCAAAAATAGGATGAGATTTGATAGCCAAAGAGTTAGACCTCGTCAAGCCATTTCCAAAATAAAAAATGACTATGCCCTCTGTGGAAATACCTCTTCCTTATGTGCTAATTCTCACCTGCAGGAATTTTATATTTTCCGATCTTTAAATGTTCAGTGTCACCTGAGCAAAGCTCCAAGAATCACTGAGGTAATTTGGTTCCCTCCCAGACCTGGTTGGACAAAAATCAACACTGACGGGGTAGCTCATGGTACCCCTGGCCATGTAGAAGGTGGTGGTGTTTTTCGTGATAGCTCAAGTGCTATGCAGGGCTGTTTTGCAGCTTACTTTGTCATTCAAAATTCGTTGTATGTAGAGCTTTTAGCTGCAATTTTTGCTATTCGGATAGCTCACAGGAAGGGTTGGAAATATATTTGGCTTGAATGTGATTCTTCTTTGGTTGTGGATATGTTCAAAGGAAAACATTCAGTCCCATGGAAGCTTGCTAACAACCGGAAAAAATGTTGTGCCATCATTTCACAAATGAACTTTCGGGTATCCCATATTTTTAGGGAAGGGAATGTTTGTGCTGATAAATTAGCGGCTTTTGGAGTATTATCTAAGGGTGATACTTGGTGGGATACTCCCCCTGATTTTCTGATGCAAGAAATTGTTCGGAATAGGACTGGTTTGCCTAGTTATAGGTTTAAGAACTTTTAACTTTGGTTTTTTCTTGGTTCTTTGGTCTTTTGTATTCCTTATAATCATCATTTAATATAGTTTGGGTGTGCTGCCACCCTTTTGCCAAAAAAAAAAGAAGCTTCATTGAATGATTTATAGCATGAATATAGGTCATTGAATGATTTTTTTGCTGAGATTTGATAGGTCCTTCTTAATATTCAATTACAAATATTGTGAGGGTTTTCAATATGAGTGAGATCTTTTGAGGGAAATACTTATTTGTTTTAATCTTTTTGGGACCTTTGGTTTGGTAATAAGTACTAAATGAAAATTTACAAAACAACTTAAAATAAAAAATAGATAATAAGTATTATGTTATTATGTATTAACTCAATTTAAATTTTACCACAAAAACATAATAAAAAAATAACATTTACAACAAAACAAAAATCAACATAAATTGTTTTCCATAGAAAACTCCATACAACTAAATTTAATATAATAATTCACAATGAAAGTGTTAACAAAGTATTGCGGAAATGTTACGAAAGCATAAAATGAAATTTGTGGATATTTCTCATTATTTGATGAAGGTAATGACTCCAACTTTGTTCTCCAATAGCCCCCTCAAGCTGGAGGGTAAAAGGCAATGACTCCAGTTTGATAATTTGATTTGATATCGTGACAATGTAATGGATCGGAATCTCGATCCTAACATGATTGGATTTTCTCAATCACTTGATCTTGTTGTTGTTGATATTGTTGTTATTATTGTTGATCTTGTTGTTGTTGGTCTTGTTGATCATGTTGTTGTTGTTGATCTTGTTGTTGTTGGAGATATTGGAGTTGGAGAGAGTTTTGGTTTTCTTCCTCTCCTACACGGTGCCTTGAATTTAGAACCTGAGGAGGGTTTCCATGATGAGGATGGTTTTTACGAGGATCTAGATTTAGACCCGTGTCGTGATTTTCCTCTTCCAACTTTTAATCAATACTTTCTCTTACTGGCTTGTTGTTATTGATATTATTTTTTTGAACTCTAACATAGTTTGCTTCTTTCACTTTTATTCTCTTCTTGCGAAAATGTTGTGAAAGCATAAAATGAAATTTGTGAACATTTCTCATTATTTGATGAAGGCATAAGACCTTATTTATAGTAAATGAATATGTAACAAACTTATCTAAACAAAATAATTAACAAACTAATAAAACACATGTGTTAAATGTGTAAAGTGTGTAAAATATGTAAAATGTGTCACGGTAGCTTTGTTCTCTAATACAAAGAACAAAAAAAAAGATAATATTTTTTATAGTATCTAAATGTTTATATATTAAGGTGAAGTTACAAATTTTATTGTGTTAGAGAGTGAGAGTCCAATAGAAATGAGAGATTTAATAAAAGAATTATGTTAAAAATCATACACGTGGACATAACATCACGTCTTAACTCAAATACAAGGCATTAGATCTATAAGTTTGGTTGCATTTGGCATAACAAATGTGTTAAAAAGTTATATGTTAATATCAAATGATACATATTCTTTTTAAATAGATTAAATATGTTAAAATTTATAAAAAAAAAATTTAGTTTATGTAGGCCGCCACACCACAACCCGCAACCTGCTTAGGGCGGGTTTGGACTACAATTTAATATGCATAAATTATACCTAGGCTTTTTAAACTGGCTCAGTTTAGTACGAACCTGATATGGACTAGCCCGAACCCGTCCGGGTAGCCCATTTTAACACCTCTAATTGGATGGGTGGATGCTCAATCCAATTTTTTAATATAAACTAAAGCATTTTTTGAAGGATAAAAATCCTTTTAAAAATTATTATTCAATAAAGTATTTTTAAAAATCAATTTAAAATGTGTTTTTTTTTTTAAATCTTAGTATTTAAATTTATTTGTGAAAGCTATGAAAGACAACAATGTAGTGATGTCGGAGATATTGTATTGTGCAATCATACATTTTTATTGTGCTCAATCATGACACAAAATGTTATATCAATTTATTAAATTTTTTTGAAAGAATACTTTGATAAAAATGAAGGAATCTTTTTGTTAGGAAAATAGTAGTTTATCACTAGAATCAAAATTGGTTCGTGTTAGTCGCTTCAACCTTTAAACCGGTGAATCAAACTTAATACCGCTACGATACAACATTTATAACGACCATGCAATTATACTAGTAAAAACCAGTCATACCAACCAGTTTTCAATTGAACCGTACCGGTCATATCGACCAGTTTTTAATTGAATCGTACTGGTCATATCGACTAGTTTTTAATTGAACCGTATCAGTTATACCGACTGGCTTTATTTAAAATTATTTTTTTAATGAAAATCATTTATTTTTACCAAAATATTTGTATGGATGATCAAACACACAATTACTACATTTTTTATACATCTAAAATATGATCTACAATATACATTTTTAACAAGTGGTATAAATAAAAATAGTTGTTGTCTTTTTTATTGATTTTTCAATATTAATATTAGTATAAAATATATGAATATCTAACTTCACCGATATGCAATTTAATAGCGAACTACTGGTTGAACCACCATATCAGTATACCACTATTATGACATACTTGATGATCCGTACAATATTAATAACATTAGTTTATATTTTGCATGTCGGGTTTACATAGCAAAGTTGGGTGTGCCTGTTGTTTTATGTGAAAAAATATTTTTGTTTTTATTTTTTTGGATGGATTGGATATCCATCCAAATGGATATACCCATGGATATTCATTAGATATAATAGATGAATTTGAATCTATCCATTATCAACACTATTCATTGGATAATATCCATTTAAACAGTGGCGGATCTTGACCATAATTTTAGAGTGGCAGCATTATGATTTATACATAACTAACATATGAAATCATTAGAATATATATAAATTTTTAATGTTAAAATGAGTTATTCTTTCATGTTTAAATTCCCAAGAAACATGATAAAAATATAACATAACAAATCTATGAAGGAATTCCAAATATTCCTAAGCACAAATAAGTTCATTATCTCTTATAAACATTATATGTATTTTAAATTCAGAAGAATCGAGCATAAAGTTCGTTTTTCAATCCTTTCAAATAGAGAATCAAAATAATATATGCTTTAGATTGATACAAATATTTTTTTAAGAGAAAAATATATAAAGATAGAAATAACGAAATTAAGAATATCATACATAGCAATGGAATAACTCAACTAAAATTAATAAATAAAAAATAGTTCACTGACAAAGAATAACAACGTCCATGAATAAAATTTGATGCAAGAAACAAACAAATCATAAGTAATCATGTCACGACTTCATAGGCATATGATAATATGCCATGAAAAAAGTAATTGAGGGAAACTGATTTATAAAGAGCAAATATGATATTTTTAAGGTGAAAAAATAAATGGGTTTGAGTTGGAGAGTTATCTAAAGCAATATTAGGGGAGGGGAATATGTCATGTGATACTAAAGAGAGTTAAACTTCATAAAGGGTGAGAGTTTTGAAGAGAATATTGAATTTTTCTTGTCCAATAAGTCATGTATAAGTATTATTCTTTGAGAGAAGAATATATGCACTAACAATGAATTTTATACTTTTTCACTTCATCACCTACCATTCATATTCAATCTTTATTAACTCTTAAGAAAATTAATCTAAATGAATGATGGATGATGTAGTGAATGTGTATAAATTTTTACATTAATAATACATAAATATTACATTCTTATCCTTAAGTTTTTATGTTAAATTTTAAAATATACCAAAAACAATATCTCTATAATATATTTTTTTGAAATATTTGAGGGGGGGGCAACTGCCCCCACCTGTCCTAGAGAAGATCTGCCCCTGCATTTAAATCTATTAGCTCTAATGAATGAATTTGGATGAATTTAATTTGGATAGATTGTGAATTGTGGATAATTTTGCTACCTTTAATTCTAAGCAACCCATATATATCGAACATGTCCCTTCAAACAAAATCTTAATAAGTTTTAAGTTTTTTACAAATAATTCATTTTAAAATGTAATAAAATAGTTATTGGATACACACAAAAATCGTTAAAAAAATATTGTGAAATCAAAATCTGTAGATATAATCAGTATGAGACTGATTGTCGATGTGAAAGGAAGTCACAAGTAATATAATTCATCAATTGTGAGAAAAACATCATTAGAATGAATGTAATAGGGATAGAAACCAATGATATAATCACCTTCAAAATGATTATTGATTAAAAAAGAAATCGCCGATAACATATAATTCGTTAACGGGAGAAAAGCCACCACCAGAGTTATCGTTTGTGAGAAGAAAACTTAGAGGTATAATCACCACCAGAATAATTATTGATCGGAAAGAAGTTAGTGTTAATATAATTCATCAGTTTAAAAGAAATATCAACAAATTGATCGTCGATAGGAAAAGAAACTAATATATATATATATATATTAACAAGAAAATGATTTTTTTTATTGGAGAACTTTGGTATTAGTTTATTACGATGACTTTTGTATTAAATTTGAAATTATTGTATTAAAGAAAAAAGAATGAACGAGAAAGTGATGTAACTAATCAATGTTTCAAATTTTGGACACCTCGGTAGCAGGTGCTCAAAATTGGGTTAGCATCCCAATTACAAAAATTCATGGATTAGCATCCTAATCAGTAGAATATACTTATCATTGACTCCCTTAATCCAATGTAAGGCTTAAATTTCATTGAGTAAAGTAGAAGATTTTTTAAAGTTAAAAATTGCCTCATTTTGAACTAATCAAATAGACCAAATTTTTCCTAATCAAATAATGCTCCATATCCTCTTGCACTTTTTGTGAATTAGGCTCATATGAGTAAGGAAATGACTAATTGTTTCTATAAAGAAGCATGAGGTTGAACCCAGGTTACTTAGGGTTTGTTTGGGAGTTAAATTTTGGAGGGGAAAGAAAGGAAAGGGAAGGCTTGAGAGCCATGAAATACACTTATGAGATGACTCTCAAGCCTTCTTTTTCCCTTCCTTCCCCTCCAAAATCCAACTCCCAAACAAGCCCTTATAGAATTTGCCATATTGAATAGACGACTTTACAAGTAGATAAAAAATGTTGAGAGGATTCAATTTGCTTGTTACATATTAAAAACGAAGGAGGATACTTTATTACTTATTTGGTGAAGAATTTAATATTTATACATCTTATAAACATGTACTAAAATTAATATTTTAAGTGCAGGCAATCAAGCTGAAGAAAGGTGCCAAAAGTTACATGATATGCCATACTTTTTTATAAGTGGAAATTTATTTAAAAAAAAACAAAAGTTACAACCAGAAAAAAAAATACAATTCTCATAAAGGAGAAAACAAAATCCCCACATAAATCATAAGAGATCCTCTATAACCCAACCCAACAAAAGTAAAACTAACTCATTATGATATGGCATACTTGTTATGGTGTGTGATTTAGGACACTTATATATAGTTGATTAGTTTTTACATTATTATTACAAGAATACTTTATAACCTACTTACTTGTTAAGTAGGCTAAACAAAAAACTATCTAACTATATTTTAGCAACAACTTCCACACATGCATCAGAATTTAATAATTTGAGTATATGAGAGAGTGGTGACCTCCACCATCCTAGCTTCAGGTATATTAGAGATAACATCTTTGCAGCAGCCAGAAAGCCACTCAGATCATCTTTAACATCCACCTTCCTATCCCTGAATCACACCACTCGTTCCGCCTACCCCATAAAGTATAGAGTAGGTTCATCAATATCTCAGCACAATATAATCTTCTTTATTTCCAGAACCCAAAAACTTTGGGAGCCACCGTTTGAAGCAAACATTAACAGCTCCCTTAATGTGCACAGTTAACAGTTAATGGGCATTATCTCACTACAAAGCAGAAGGGCATGCTTAAATCATCAAACAACTATATTAGGAGCAACAAATCAACCATTTTGGCTTAGTAAAATAGATAATATGACAGATATAGCTTTTGATCCCTTTGTTCAAGGAAACAAAACTAGCTCCAATCCAAAATATTATTTAGGTTTATGTTAAGAGGTAAGGAATGAAAAAAAGATGATATTTTTAATTGAGGAATGATACATTGAAAAGACTTTATTTTTCAATAAAATCTATTCTCTTTTCATTGTTTACCCTGAACTAACAAAATGAGAAATTGGGTATACTTTGTACTCAATGAAATGTTGCTTATGAGAAGAAATATTTGTATACAAAACAGTGAATATAATTATCACTAATAAAATAAATAAAAACATCAAACATTATCGCAAAAACAAATCTAAGAAACATTTGTACATGGTCCAAGATCTGCAATGCCTTTGAATGAGTGCTGTAGTGCCCCAACCTATAAAAAAGTAGATGATATATAGGGCTAATTAATAAGAGGACGACGTGAGGTTGCATTATTAATTTTAACAACGACCATAATTCATAAAGCAACGGTACCGTAAAGTTAGCAGAAGATATCATGAATGCATGTTATATATTATATATATATATATATAAATTGAAGGACCAGAGAGAGAATAAGATCATGGGAGTGTCCAGGACAGAATTTAGTGAACCCCAAAAGTGACGGGTCCTCCCTTGCTAGCTGTGGCTTTCTATGTTTACCAAGATGATAGCTTAACATATCAGATGCATGCACATTGATTTCGGTTATGGACCATGCAGCCATAAAAAGGAGATAGCTAGGACCAGAGAGAGAGAGAGAGAGAGATAGAGGGCAAGAAAACGAAACAAACCGGCATATAACAAGTTAAATATTCAAGCCATCTTTCGCAGTAATAGTAGATTTTGAGTGTCTTTTAGCTTTGAAATAATTTTAAACTAATTTATTATGTTTTGATTGGAAATTTTGTTAATAAATTATGGGCTAGCAAACAAAGTTAGATTACATAGAATGCACTTAAAAGAGCAACCCTAACCAAAAGAACCTACCAGAAGAGATAAAAAATTATAAAATTTTGCTGCATCTATTACTTGAAAAAACCTTTATCTGCTCTATACATAAAATATATAATACAAAACCTTTACCCTAATCATTTCATTAGTATGGTTTTATAAATCGTTGGTGCATCTATTACATGGTTTATTTTTCCCTTTATATCTCTTGTCATTATCTGCTTTTTGATGAGAGACTAACTTTCTTTGGTATACTATGATTAATGTTGTTTGGATTGGCTCAGAAGGTCTAACTTGTCTAGACAAAAAGGTGAACAACTCTTATGGACCAGAAAACCATTCAATTAATCAGTATGCTTTAAATTGCTAAAAATATGGTTAAATTGTTTTAAACCGAGTAATTGAACTGACACATTAAAAAAAAGAATATATGTGTTAAAATTAATCATGACACTCTATTCAATTTCAACTCTAATTCATTATTATCTTTGAATCTATATATATTTTATTATGATATATAATGTCGTTCCAATAAAATTGTTTAACTGGTTAAAACAAATATAAGTTATTTTCTAGTTTGATGTTTAACTTGGATATTATAATTTTGAGTATACAAGATATCTCCGTATAGTTATGACATGTGATTAAAAAGTTTAAGCTAATGAAAAATTATTAGATGATTGAGAATCAATAGTGTTATTAAAAACTTAACTCCTTAGGCTATAGTTACATGAAGGTGTGGCTAGATAGGTAGCTTCCACATGCCTTGTGTCATCCCTTGATCTTTTTTGGATTAATTGCACCAAATTTGAAAGGAACAAGAGAATGTAATGTGTACGAAGCTTCTTTAGTGGTACCCATGTCGTTTACTTTGAGATGTGCGCTCATAGCCTCATACTCTCGATTCTAGTGCCTACTGCCAACGTGGGTTAAATTTTGGCGGGTAATAAGACACAACGAGATGAAATAAGATGTTATGTTCTATTTTCTTTTTGTGGTGAAATTAGATAATTTATAGTTTAAACTTCCAAAGCATTGATAACTGAAATTTTTATTGTTCCCAAAGAGATTTTCATTGAAATCTAAAATTTAAATTGAAAATGGGGTAGAGAATAGTTGGTGGCAGAAAATTATTAATGGTTAGTGGAAAGATAAGGGGTACATTTGAAAGAAAGAAAATAGAGTTTTATGTGTTTCAGGTACTCTTTCTATTTTATTGTTTAAAACTTTCTATTTTGTTTAAATATATTCTTGTTTTACAATTTTAAGGTTTGGTGAAAGTTTTTTTTCATTCTACCACCATTCAATAAATATATTTGTCCTCCTTTTTACTAATTAATTCTACTTTTTTATTCTATCTTAGGAAATAAATATGTGTTTTAGTTAAAATACAATATGCTTTATTGATTTTTTTTTAATATGTGTGCCTTAATATAAATAATAAACAACGAAGTTATGCACTTGAGGTGCTATATTGTTTTTAACATTCATGTGTTTATATCCTACGAAATAAATAATATGAAACATACGAGTAACATAATTGAAAAAGTATATATTCTCATTTAAATCCTCGTACCAATCTTCCTACTTATAATAATGTAGTATATATTACTTATAAATCAAATATTAATAAATAAATTATTATTTTATGATATATGTTATTTTCTTGTGGATAAGATGATTTAATAAAAATATATCATTTTTCTATAACGAAGTTAAATGTTAAAATAAAAGTCTAAGTAAGATTGCATATGGGAAAAGTTAAAACATGAGTATTTATGATGTTGGAAATATTTTATGCTTATAAATGTTATCGAAAGTTTAAGTTTGGATAACGTTTATGAAAGTAAACTCGATTAGTAAAATTAAGAGACACGAAATATAATATTGACAAAAGAAATAGATATTTTTTTTGTCTCAAATCATATATTGTTTCCAATAAAATTATATTATATCAATTAAAAAATTTATGTATTCATTATTATTTTTATCATTATTTCATTATTATTGATGCAAGAATCTTTTGTCTTCAATAGATTTTTCTATATCTCACATATATAAGGAGTGAAACTCTTGTACTAATAAGTTAGTAACTTTGAGTATATCTTCTAATATTTTTTTCTTGGTGAAATATTGTTCTTTATCAGAACACAAAGATATGAACTATGATGGATTGGATGTTGATGAAGAGGTAGGAAGTGGTCGCCAAGGTGACAGGAGGTAGCAAGAGAGTTGGACCCGCCGGTGGAGGTACCTGAAAAGGTTCTCCGACGATCAAGTC
>NC_032017.1:17274659-17275587 GCF_001865875.1 Lupinus angustifolius
GGGGGCGAAGACCGGCCCTTTGGATGCAAGTAGAAAATCATAGTGATTGTAGGAAATAATTCATCATATAGGTGGAAAAGATTACAAGAGAAAAGCGACCACCCGCGTACGAGGTCGTTGATTAAGCATAAAATTGCCGGAGGTTGGCGGCGTTCTAAGTTCTGGGGATGTCTTTTCCTGCCAAGTCTTGAAGCTTGTATGCTTCTTTGCCGATCTTGCTGATGACTCGGTAGGGTCCCTCCCAGTTGGGTCCCAACTTGCCTTTTGCACGTCCTATGTCTGCTTTCCTGAGTACCAGAGTTCCTTCGGAAAATCGGCGAGGAACAATGGAAGAGTTGAATTTTGCCGCAGTCTTCTTTTTTACGCTTTCTTCTCTGAGACGGGCTTTCTCGCGGATTTCGTCCATATCACCAAGGTTGTTTCTGACATCGAACTGAACTGTCCGCTAGGTTGGTTCTCATCCGCCAGGTTGGTTCTCCTATCTCGACCGGGATCATAGCTTTTGCACCGTATGTTAAATTGAATGGTGATTCGCCGGTCGTTGAGTGTGGAGTGGTTCGGTACGCCCACAGAACGTGATGGAGCTGATCTGGCCAGTTTGCTTTTGACTCGTCCAGCCTCTTCTTCAGCCCTTTTAAGATGACCTTGTTTGCCGCCTCGGCCTATCCATTAGTCTGTGGATGTTCGACTGAAGTGAAGTGCTGCTTGATATGGAGGCCTGATAACAGTGCTTGGAACTTTCTGTCTGCAAACTGGGTGCCATTATCCGTTACTATGGCGGATGGGATGCCGAAGCGAGTGATTATGTTTCGCCAGGTGAATTTCTGGATGTTTGCCGAGGTGATGGTAGCCAAGGCTTCCGCCTCTATCCACTTAGTAAAATAATCGACGGCGACAATCAGAAACTTCAGTTGCCCTGCTGCTTGCG
>NC_032017.1:17275687-17276290 GCF_001865875.1 Lupinus angustifolius
GCATTTCCGAGTGAGGTTGGTCGCGTCTTTTTCTATGGTGGGCCAGTAGTACCCGACACGTAGCACCTTTTTAGTGATTGAGGTGGCGCCCCAATGATGCCCACAACTCCCCTTGTGCACTTTCCGCCTGTTCTGGACCAAGGCATTTGAGTAAGGGGGAGGTGAATCCTCGTCGGTATAATATCCCGTGGAGCAGGGTATACCAAGAGGAGCATCTGAGGAATCGTTGTTTTTCTTTCGTGTCGGGAGGTACGGTGCCGTGGAGGTTATACCGGATAAAGGGGGCCATCCAGTTATCTGAGATTTCTATCTGTTCCACTGCCAAGACACTTGGGTGGTAGATTGTTGCTTGGACTACAGATCGGTTGTTCCTGAGGCATTTGGTGCTGGCGAGTTTGGACAAAATGTCGGCTCAAGCGTTGCTTTCTCGGGGTACATGTTGAATGATTGTTTCGTCGAAGTCGGCCATGAGTTCCTTTACTTTAAGAAGGTACTTCCCGAGGAGAGCGTCTTTGGTTTGGTATGTACCTGAAACTTGAGATACAACTAATTGAGAATCGCTGCAGATTAATACCTTTCGGGCGCCCACTTCCTTTGCCAGCT
>NC_032017.1:17276390-17276808 GCF_001865875.1 Lupinus angustifolius
GCATTACCTCCCTGACATATCTTTTTTGGGCGGTCCTCGAGGTCCCTCCGGCGGCAAAACCCCCGGAGATGGTGTTGATATCGACTGGGCTCTGTGGGCGCCGATTGTCTGTTCGGGGCCTATCCGTTTGAGGACGTGGAGTAGGTCGTCGTTGTTGAAATTGTGGGGGGACCATCTTCTTGGGGGTTCTGGGCGGCGGGGCTGTGGTGACCGTCGGTGCTGTTCTAATCCTGCGATGAATCGTTGCAGGTGACCTGCCTGTATGAGGTCTTCGATGGTATCTCGGAGCTGAGTGCAGTCATTGGTTAGGTGGCCGAACATACTGTGGTAGTCACAATATTTGGATCGGTCTAGTGGGCCGGGCTTAGTAGGGCGGGGGCGTGGGAGTTGGACAAGGTGAGTGGAAAGGACCTCTTGC
>NC_032017.1:17276908-17277713 GCF_001865875.1 Lupinus angustifolius
ACTCATTGGTTAAACCCACTTTCCTCCCTCCATGAATCAGGGAGTTTTTCTTTCTCCTCTCTACTTTTTATTGCACTTGTCCAATTTCATTGATTGATATGTATGTCTGGATTTTCTAATTGTGCTACATTGGGACAATGTGTAGTTTAAGTGTGGGGGAGACTATTGTAGGTTGTAGGTTTTGTTGATGTATGTTTTTCTTTGACTTTTAGGTTTTGCTTAGGTTTGGGCATTTTCTCCCATACTTTCATTCACTTAAAGTCTTGATATCTTGTGGTGTGAAACCATGCATTTTTGTATGTCAAGTTGCTTTTGAGAATTAAGAGGTTGAAACAATAGTGATAGATTTGTCCGTTGTGAGAATTTGAGCCTTAATTGTGGACGGATTGTTGTATGCCATCTAATATTCTTTCATGTGTGATTGCACTCTTGATTACTTGCACTCTAGAACTTGACTTGTTTCTTGTTGATACTTGATATTCACATGCACATATTGAAGTGATCTAGGCATTTCTTTTGAATAAGCCACTTAGCCATATAAGCCTACCTTGAACGAATTTATCCTTTGATAGCCCCTTTGAGACTTTTACTTCTTTCATTGTTACTTAGCTCATTACAAGCTTATAAGTGAAAAACCATGATTGTCCTAACCTTGGGGAATTTTTTAGCTTTGGAATTGTTTTGGGAATAGGTATTAAGTAAGAAAGGGTGCATTGTTTATCAAATCTTGTGGATTCTTGGTTATGTCTTAATGATGGTTAATAAAATTGCGTACATAAGTGATCATCCAAAAAAACGAAAACGA
>NC_032017.1:17277813-17278162 GCF_001865875.1 Lupinus angustifolius
CCTAGCCACATCCTCATCCTCATCCTATCCTGATCCTCATCCTCATCCTCTTCCTCATTCTCATCCTCATCCTCATCCTCATCGTATCCTCCTACTCATCCTCATCCTCATCCTCATCCACGTCCTCATCCTCATCCTATCTACATCCTATCGTCATCCTATCTACATCCTCATCCTCATCCTCATCAACTTCCTCATCATATCCTCGTCCTCATCCTCATCCTATCCTAATCCTCATCGTCATCCTATCCTCATCCTCATCCTCATCCTATCCATGTCATCATCCTCATCAACATCCTCATCCTATCCTCGTCCTCATCCTCATCCTATCCTCATCCTCATCCTATCC
>NC_032017.1:17278262-17279919 GCF_001865875.1 Lupinus angustifolius
ATGCTATCCTCGTCCTCATCCTCATCCTATCCTCGTCCTCATCCTCATCATCATCCTGTCCACCTCCTCATCCTCATCCTATCCACGTCCTCCTCCTCATCCTATTTTCATCCTCATCCTATACTCATCCTTATCCTCATCCTCATCCTATCCTCATCCTCATCCTATCCACATCCTATCCTCATCCTCATCCCCCTCATCATCCTCATCCTCATCCTCATTCTTAACCACGTCCTCATCCTCATCCTCATCCTATCCACGTCCTTATCCTCATCGTATCCTAATCCTCATCCTCATCCTCATCCTAATCCTCATCCTCATCCTCATCCTATCCTCATCCTCTTCCTCAACCTCATCCTCATTGTCATCCTCATCCTCATGCTCCTCCTCATCCTCCACCTCATCCTCATCCTTATCCTCATCCTCATCCTCATCCTCTTCCTCATCCTCAACCTCATCCTATCCTCGTCCTTATCGTCATCCTCATCCTATCCTCATCTTCATCCTCCTCCTCATCCTCATCATATCCTCCTCCTCATCCTCATCATCATCCTCATCCTTATCCTCATCATATCCTCATCCTCATCCTCATCCAATCCTCTTCCTCATCATCATCATCATCCTATCCACCTCCTCATCCTCATCCTATCCACCTCCTCATCATTATTCTATCTTCCTCGTCATCCTCATCCTCATCCTATCCTAATCCTCATCCTATTCCTAATCCTATCTTCGTCCTCATCCTCATCCTCATCCTCATCCTATCCTCGTCCTCATCCTCATCCAATCCTCATCCTTTCCTCATCCTCATCCTCATCCTCATCCTCATCCTCATACTATCCTCATCCTCATCATCATCCTCATACTATCCTCATCCTCATCCTCCTCTTCATCCTCATCCTAATCCTCATCATCATCCTCATCCTCATCCTCATCCTCTACCTCATCCTATCTTCGTCCTCGTCCTCATCCTCATTCTAACCTCATTCTCTTCCTCATCCTATCCTCGTCCTCATCCTCATCCTCATCCTCATCCTCATCCTCATCCTCATCCACATCCTCATCCTCATCCTCATTGTCATCCTCATCCTAGCCACATCCTCATCCTCATCCTATCCTCATCTTCACCCTCATCCTTTTCCTCATCCTCATCCTATCCTCCTCCTCCTCCTCCTCCTCATCCTATCCTCATCCTCATCCTATCCTATTCCTCATCCTCATCCTATCCTCAACCTCATCGTCATCCTCATCCTATCCTCAACCTCATCCTCATCCTCATCCTCGTCCTCATCCTATCCTCATCCTATCCTCGTCATCATCATCATCCTTATCCTCATCCTCAACCTCATCCTCATCATCATCCTCATCCTAATTCTCATCTTATCCTCGTCCTCGTCCTCATTCAATCCTCATCCTCATCCTCATCCTCATCCTGTCCATGTCCTCATCCTATCCACATCCTCATCCCATCCTACCCACGTCCTCATCCTCATCCTTTCCTCATCCTGATCCTCATCCATTGCTAATCATCATCCCCATCCTCATCCTCATCCTCATCCTATCCTCCTACTCATCCTCATGTTATCCTCGTCCACCTCCTATCCTCATCCTCAACCTCATCCTCATCCTCATCCTCATCCTCATCCTCATTATCATC
>NC_032017.1:17280019-17281466 GCF_001865875.1 Lupinus angustifolius
ATCCTATCCATCCTTATCCTCATCCTCATCCTCATCCTCATCCTCATTATCATCCTCATCCTTATCCTCATCCTCAACCTCATCCTTATCCTATTCCTCATGCTCATCCTCATTCTCATCCTATCCTCGTCCCGATCCTCATCCAATCCTCTTCCTCATCATCATCCTCATCCTATCCACGGCCTCATCCACATCCTATCCATGTCTTCATCCTCATCCTCATCCTATCCTAATCCTCATCTCCTGCTTATCCTCATCTTTATCACAATCCTCTTCCTCATCATATCCTCGTCCTCATCCTCATCCTCATCCTCGTCCTCATCCTATCCTCTTCCTCATCCTCATCCTATGCTAATCCTCATCCTCATCCTATCCTCATCCTAACCTCATCCTAACCTCATCCTCATCCAAATCCTCATCCTATGCTAATCCTCATCGCCATCCTCATCCTCATCCTCATCCTCATCCTATCCTCATCCTCATCCTATCCTCGTCCTGATCACCATTCTATCCTCGTCCTTATCCTCGTGATCATCTTATCCTCATCCTTATCCTCATGATCATCCTATCCTCATCCTCATCCTCCTCCTCGTCCTCATAATATCCTCGTCCTCATCCTCATCCTTATCATCATCCGCACCGTATGCTCGTCCTCATCCTCATCCTATCCTCCTCCTCATCCTCATCCTCATCATATCCTAATCCTCATCCTCCTGCTCATCCTCATCTTCATCCTCATCCTCATCCTATCTTCGTCCTCATCCTCATCCTCACCCTCATCCTATCATCATCTTCCTCCTCATCCTCATCCTATCCTCATCCTCATCCTCATCCTCATCCTCATCCTCATCCTCATCCTCATCCTCATCCTCTTCCTCCTCCTCCTCCTCATCCTCATCCTCATCCTCATCCTCCTCCTCCTCCTCATCCTCATCCTCCTCCTCATCTTCATCCTAATCCTCATCCTCATCCTATCCTCGTTCTGATCCTCATCCAATCCTCTTCCTCATCCTCATGTTCATCCCAAACCACCTCCAATCCTCAATCCTAATCCTAATCCTCATCCTCATCCTCGTCGTCATCCTCATCCTCATCCTCATCCTCTTCCTCTTCCTCATCCTCATCGTCATCCTCATCTTAATCCTCATCCTCATCCTCGTCCTCATCCTCATCCTCATCCTATCCTCATTCTCATCCTCATCCTAACCTCATCGTCATCCTCAACCTATCCTCATCTTCATCCTCATCCTATCCACGTTCTTATCCTCATCCTAGCCACGTCGTCATCCTCATCCTCACCCTCATCCTAATCTCGTCCTCATCCTCATCCTCGGCCTCATCCTCTTCCTCATCCTACCCTCATCCTCATCCTCATCCTCGTCCTCATCCTCAGCCTCATCCTACCCTCATCCTCATCCCATCCTTACTCTCATTCTCGTCCTCATCC
>NC_032017.1:17281566-17282165 GCF_001865875.1 Lupinus angustifolius
CATCCTCATCCTCATCCTCAACCTCATCATCATCCTCATCCTCTTCCTCATCCTCTTCCTCATCATCATCGTCATCCTATCCACGTCCTCATCCTCATCCTATCCATGTCCTCATCCTCATCCTATCCTCCTCCTCATCCTCTTCCTCATTGTATCCTAATCCTCATCGTCCTGCTCATCCTCATCTTTATCACAATCCTCATCGTCCTGCTCATCCTCATCTTTATCATAATCCTCATCCTATCCTCGTCCTCATCCTCATCCTATCCTCGTCCTCCTCCTCATCCTCATCCTCATCCTCACCCTCATCCTCATCCTCAAACTTTTACTCAACCTCATCCTCATGCTATCCTCATCCTATCCGGGTCCTCATCCTCGTCCTCATCCTCATCCCCATCCTACCCTCATCCTCATCCTCATCCTCGTCCTCATCCTCATCCTCATCCTAATCCTCATCCTCATCCTATCCTCGTCCTGATCCTCATCCTGTTCCTCCTCCTCATCCTCATCTTCATCCTCATCCTATCCGCATCATCATCCTCATCCTATCCTCATCCTCATCCTCATCCTCATCCTCATCCTATCCTCATCCTCATCCT
>NC_032017.1:17282265-17283254 GCF_001865875.1 Lupinus angustifolius
CATCCTCATCATATCCTCGTCCGCATCCTATCCTCATCCTCATCCTCATCCTCATCCCCATCCTACCCTCATCCTCATGGTCCTCCTCATCCTCATCGTCATCCACATACTACCCTATTCCTCATCCTCATCCTCATCCTCATCCTCTTCGCCGTCCTCAACCTCACCCTCATCCTATCCTCATCCTCAGTCCTCATCCTCATCCTCATCCTCATCATATCCTCATCCTCATACTCATCCTATGCTAATCCTCATCCCCATCCTCATACTCATCCTATCCTCATCCTCATCCTCATCCAATCCTCATCCTCATCCTATCCTCATCCTCATCCTCATCCTATCCTCCTCGTAATCCTCATCCTCATCCTCATCCTCATCCCCATCCTCATCCTCATGCTACCCTCATCCTCCTCCAATCCTCATCCTCATCCTCATCATGATCCTATCCACGTCCTCATCCTCATCATATCCACATCCTCATCCCATCCTATCCACGTCCTCATCCTCATCCTCTCCTCATCCTCATCCTATTCTGATCCTCATCCCATCCTATCCACGTCCTCATCCTCATCCTCATCCTTACCCTCGTCCTATGCAAATCCTCATCCCCATCCTCATCCTCATCCTATCCTCATCCTCATCCTATCCTCATCCTCATCCTATCCTCAATCTCGTCCTCATCCTCTTCCTCATTCTCATCCTATCCTCGTCCTTATCCTCATCATCATCCTATCCTCATCCAATCCTCCTCCTCATCCGCATCCTAATCCTATCCTAATCGTCATCCTATCCTCCGCCTCATCCTCATCCTCATCCTCATCCTCATCCTATCGTCATCCTCACCCTAATCCTATCCTCGTCCTCGTCCTCGTCCTCCTCCTCCTCATCCTCATCCTCTTCCTCATCCTCTCCCTCCTCCTCATCCTCATCCACATTCTCATCCTCCTCCTCCTCCTCCTCCTCCTCCTCCTCCTCCTCCTTCTCATCCT
>NC_032017.1:17283354-17286580 GCF_001865875.1 Lupinus angustifolius
TCATCCTCATCCTATCCTCGTCCTGATCCTCATCCAATCCTCTTCCACATCATTATCCTCATCTTATGCACGTCCTCATCCTATCCATGTCCTCCTCCTCATCCTCATCATATCCTCATCCTCATCATCATCCTCATTCCTCATCCTATCCTCGTCCTCATCCTCATCCTCTTCCTCATCCTATACTCATTCTATCCACATCCTCATCCTCATCCTATCCACGTCCTCATCCTCATCCAATCCATGTCCTCATCCTCAAACTATCCTCTTCCTCCTCCTCATCCTCATCCTCATCCTATCCTAATCCTCCTCCTGCTCATCCTTGTCTTCAACCCAATCCTCATCCTATCCTCGTCCTCATCCTCATCCTATCCTAGTCCTACTCCTCATCCTCATCCTCCTCCTCATCCTCATCCTCATCCTATCCTCGTCCTCATCCTCATCCTATCCTCGTCCTCATCCTCATCCTATCCTCGTCCTCATCCTCATCCTATCCTCGTCCTCATCCTCATCCTATCCTCGTCCTCATCCTCATCCTATCCTCGTCCTCATCCTCATCCTATCCTCGTCCTCATCCTCATCCTATCCTAGTCCTACTCCTCATCCTCATCCTCCTCCTCATCCTCATCCTCATCCTAACCTCATCCTCATCCTCATCCTATCCTCATCCACATCCTCACCCTCGTCCTAATCCTCATCTTCTTCCTCATCCTATCCACATCCTCGTCCTCATCCTCATCCTCATCCTCATCGACATCATATCCTCATCCTCATAATCATACTCATCCTCTTCCTCATCCTACCCTCATCCTCATCCTCATCCTAGCATCATCCTCATCCTATTCCTCATCGTTATCCTATCCTTGTCCTCATCCTCATCCTCATCCTATGCTAATGCTCATCCCCATCCTCATCCTCATCCTCATCCTCATCCTCATCCTATCCTCATCCTCATCCATGTCCTCATCCTCATCCTATCGTCAAGCTCATACCATCGTATCCACGTCCTCATCCTCATCCTATCCTCGTCCTATGCTAATCCTCATCCCCATCCTCATCCTCATCCTATCCTAATCCCTCATCCTCATCCTATCCTCATCCTCATCCTCTTCCTCGTCCTATCCTTGTCGTCATCCTCATCCTCATTGTCATCCTCATCCTACCCTCATCCTCATCCTCATCCTCGTCCTCATCCTATGCTAATCCTCATCCTCATCCACATCCTGTCCACGTCCTCATCCTCGTCCTATCCTCATGCTCATCCCATCCTCTCCATGTCCTCATCCTCATTCTATCCTCATCCTCATCCTTATCCTATGCTAACCTCCTCATCCTATCCTCATCCTACTCCTCATCCTCATCCTCATCCTATCCTCATCCTCATCCTCATCCTCATCCTCATCCTACCGTTATCCTCTTCCCCATCCTCATTCTCATCCTATTCTAATTCTCATCCCCATCCTCATCCTCATCCTATCCTCCTCCTCATCCTCATCCTATCCTCATCCTCGTCCTATCCTCATCCTCTTCCTCATCCTATCCTCGTGGTCCTCCTCATCCTCATCCTCATCCTCATCCTCGTTCTCATCCTCATCCTTATTCCTACCCTCATCCTGATCCTCATCCTATCCTCATCCTTATCGTCATCTTCTTCCTATCCTCATCCTCATCCTCCACCACATCCTCATCATATCATCATCCTCATCCTCATCATCATCCTCATCCTCATCCTCATCCTCATCCTCATCCTCATCCTGCTGCTCATCCTCATCTTCATCCTCATCCTCATCCTATCCTCGTCCTCATCCTCATCCTCATCTACATCCTCCTCCTAATCCTCATCCTCATCCTTATCCTCTTCCTCTTCCTCATCCTATCCTCATCCTCATCCTCATCCTAACCTCATCCTCATCCTAACCTCATCCTCATCCTCATCCTATCCTCATCCTCATCCTCATCCTCAACCTATCCAAGTTCCTATCCTCATCCTAATCCTCATCTTCTTCCTCGTCCTATCCTCGTCCTCATCCTCATCTTATCCTCATCCTCATCCTCATACTCATCCTCTTCCTCAACCTACCCTCATCTTCATCGTCATCCTACCCTCATCCTCATTCTATCCTTGTCCTCATCCTCATCCTATGCTAATCCTCATCCCCATCCTCATCCTCATCCTAATGCTCATTCTATCCTCGTCATCCTCATCCTCATCCTCATCGTCATCGTCATCCTCATCCTCATCCTTTTCATATCCTCATTCTCATCCTCATTCTATCCTCATCCTCTTCCTCTTCCTCATCCTCATCCTCATCCTACCCTCATCCTCATCCTACCCTCATCCACATCCTCATCTTATCCTGATCTTCTTCCTCATCATATCCTCGTCAGCATCCTCATCCTCATCGTCATCGTCATCGTCATCCTCATCCTCATCCTATGCTAATCCTCATCCCCATCCTCATCCTCATCCTATCCTCATCTTCATCCTCATCCTCATCCCATCCTCATCCTCATCCTCTTCCTCATCCTTATCCTATCCTCATCCTCATCCTCATCCATATCCTCATCCTATCCTCGTCCTCATCTTCATCCAATCTTCTTCCTCATCATCATCCTCATCGTATCCACGTCCTCATCCTCATCCTATCCACGTCCTCATCCATATCTCGTCCTCCTCCTCATCCTCATCCTCATCCTCATCCTCATCCTCATCCTCATCCTCATCCTATCCTCGTCCTTATCGTCATCCTCATCCTGTCCTCATCGTCATCCTCCTCCACAACCTCATCTTATCCTCATCCTCATCCTCATCCTATCGTCTTCCGCATTTTCATCCTCATCCTATCCACGTCCTCATCTTCATCGTATCCACGTCCTCATCCTCATCCTAACCTCCTCCTCATCCTCATCCTATCCTAATTCTCATCCTCCTACTCATCCTCATCCTCATCCAATCCTCGTCCTCATCCTCATCCTCATCCTACTCCTCATCCTCATCTTCGTCCTCATCATCTTCCTCATCCTCATCCTATCCTCATCCTCATTCTCATCCTAACCTCATCCTCATCCTAATCCTCATCCTATCCATGTTCTTATCCTCATCCTAGCGACATCCTCATCCTCATCCTCATCCTATCCTCCTCCTCATCCACTTCCTATCCTCCTCCTCCTCCTCATCCTCATCCTCATCCTCATCCTCATCCTCATTCCTCATCCTCATCCTACC
>NC_032017.1:17286680-17288685 GCF_001865875.1 Lupinus angustifolius
ACCCTCATCCTCATCCTCATCCTCATCCTCATCCTCATCCTCATCCTCATCCTCATCCTCATCCTCATCCTCATCCTACCCACATCCTCATCAAATCCTCATCCTCATCCACATCCTCATCCTATCCACATCCTCATCCCATCCTATCCACGTCCTCATCCTCATCCTCTTCCTTATCCTCATCCTATCCTCGTCCTTATCCTCAACATCATCCTATACTCATCCTCTCCTCGTCCTCATCATATCCTCATCCTCATCCTCATCCTCATCCTCATCCTCATCCAATCCTCGTCATCATCCTCATCCTCATCCTATCCTCGTCATCATCCTCATCTAATCCTCTTCCTCATCATCATCCACACTGTATCCACGTCCTCATCCTCATCCTATCCTCATCCTCATCCTAATCCTCATCCTATCCTCCTCCTCATCCTCATCCTATCCTAATCCTAACCTCATTGTCATCCTCATCCTATGCTCATCCTCATCCTCATCCTATCCACGTTCTTATCCTCATCCTAGGCACATCCTCATCCTCATCCTATCCTTATCCTCATCCTAATCCTCATCCTCATCCTCATCCTAACCTCATCCTCATCCTCATCCTAACCTCATCCTCATCCTCATCCTAACCTCATCCTCATCCTCATCCTAACCTCATCCTCATCCTCATCCTAACCTCATCCTCATCCTCATCCTAACCTCATCCTCATCCTCATCCTAACCTCATCCTCATCCTCATCCTAACCTCATCCTCATCCTCATCCTAACCTCATCCTCATCCTCATCCTAACCTCATCCTCATCCTCATCCTAACCTCATCCTCATCCTCATCCTAACCTCATCCTCATCCTCATCCTAACCTCATCCTCATCCTCATCCTAACCTCATCCTCATCCTCATCCTAACCTCATCCTCATCCTCATCCTAACCTCATCCTCATCCTCATCCTAACCTCATCCTCATCCTCATCCTAACCTCATCCTCATCCTCATCCTAACCTCATCCTCATCCTCATCCTAACCTCATCCTCATCCTCGTCCTCATCCTCATCCTCATCCTATCCTCTTCCTCATCCTAACCTCGTCCTAATCCTCATCCTCATCCTATCCTCCTCCTCATCCTCATCCTATCCTCATCCTCATCCTCATCCTCATACTCATCCTCATCCTCAAATTCATCCTCATACTCCTCCTCATCCTCATCCTATCATCATCTTACTAATCCTAATCCTAATCTTAATCAATAGGCTCATCCTCATCCTCCTCCTCATCCTCCTCCTCATCCTCATCCTCATCCTCCTCCTCGTCCTCATCCTCCTCCTCATCCTCATCCTCCTCCTCCTCCTCCTCATCCTCATCCTCCTCCTCATCCTCATCCTCATCCTCATCCTCATCCTCATCCTCCTCATCCTCCTCATCCTCATCCTAATCCTCATTTTCGTCCTCATCCTCATCCTTATCCTCATCGTCATCCTCATCCGCATCCTCATTCTAATTCTAATCCTAATCCAAATCCTCATCCTCTACCTCATTGCCACCCTCATCGTCATCCTCATCCTCCTCCTCATCCTCTTCCTCATTCTCATCTTCATCCTAATCCTCATCCCCATCCTCATCCTAATCCTAATCCTAATTCTAATCCTAATCTTAATCATCATGCTCATCCTTAGGCTCATTCTCATCCTCATCCACATCCTCATCCTCATCCTCCTCCTCATCCTCATCCTCATCCTCATCCTCATCCTCATCCTCATCCTCATCCTCATCCTCATCCTCATCTTCATCCTCATCCACATCCACATCTCATAATCCTAATCATAATCCTAATCCCCATCCACATCTCATCCTCATCCTCATCCTCGTCCTCGTGCTCATCCTTATCCTCATCCTCATCCTCAGCCTTGTCCTCGTCCTCATACTCATCCTCATCATCATCCTCCTTCTAATCCACATCCTCATCCTCATACTCATCCTCAGCCTCCTCCTCATCCTCATCCTCATCC
>NC_032017.1:17290350-17291397 GCF_001865875.1 Lupinus angustifolius
TCATCCTCATCCTATCCTTATCCTCATCCTCATCCTCTTCCTCATCTTATCCTCGTCCTCATCCGCATCCTATACTCATCCTCATCCTATCCTCATCCTCATCCTCATCCTATCCTCATCCCCATCCTATCCGCATCCTCATCCTCATGCTATCCTCATCATCATCCTCATCCTTTATTAATCCACATCCCCATCCTCATCCTCATCCTCATCCTATCCTCCTTCTCATCCTCATCCTTATCCTATCCTCATCCTCATCCGCATCCTATCCTCATCCTCATCCTATCCTCATCCTCCTACTCATCCTATCCTCCTCCTCAAACTCAACCTATCCTTATCGTCATCCTCATCTTCTTCCTCATCTTATCCTTGTCCTCATCCGCATCCTATCCTCCTCCTCATCCTATCCTCATCCTCATCCTAATCCTATCCTCATCCTCGTCGTCATCCCCATCCTATCCACGTCCTCATCCTCATGCTATCCTCATCCTCATCCTCATGCTATCCTCATCCTCATCCTCATCCGGATGAGGATGAGGACGTGGATAGGATGCGGATGAGGACGTGGATAGGATGCGGATGAAGATGAGGACGAGGATAGGATGAGGAAGAGGATGAGGATGAGGATAGGATGAGGATGAAGATAGGATGAGGATGAGGACGTGGATAGGATGAGGATGAGGATGAGGAAGAGGATGAGGATGAGGATGAGGATGAGGATGAGGATGAGTATGAGGATGTGGATGAGGATGAGGATAGGAAGAGAATGAGGATGAGGATGAGGATGAGAATAGGATGAGGATGAGGATGAGGATGAGGATGAGGTCGTGGATAGGATGAGGATGACGACGAGGAAGAGGATGAGGATGAGGATAGGATAAAATGAGGATGAGGACGAGGATGAGGTCGTGGATAGGATGAGGATAAGATGAGGAAGAGGATGAGGATGAGGATGAGATGAAGATGAGGATGAGGATAGGATGAGGATGAGGATGAGGATGAGGATGAGGATGAGGATGAGGATGAGGATGAGGAAGAAGGATGATC
>NC_032017.1:17291497-17292331 GCF_001865875.1 Lupinus angustifolius
GAGTATGAGGATGAGGATGAGGATGAGGATAGGATGAAGATGAGCATAGGATGAGGATGAGGATTGAATGAGGATGAGCATGAGCATGACGATAGGATGAGGATGAGGATGAGGATGAGGAAGAGGATGAGGATGAGGATGAGGACGTGGATAGGATGAGGATGAAAGGAGGATAAGATGAGGATGAGGATGAGGATATGATGAGGATGAGGACAAGGATAGGAAGAGAATGAGGATGAGGATGACGATGAGGATGTGGATGACGATGAGGACAGGATGAGGATGAGGATGAGGATGAGCCTGAGGGTTAGGATAGGATGAGGATGAGGATGGGGATGTGGATGAGGATGAGGATGAGGATAGGATGAGGATGAGGATGAGGATGAGGATGATGATTAGGATAGGATGAGGATGAGGATGAGGATGTGGATGTGGATAGGATGAGGATGACGACGAGGATAGGATGAGGATGAGGATTTGGATAAGATGAGAAACAGGATGAGGATGAGGTGAGGATGGGTTGAGGATGCGGATAGGATGATGTTGAGGACGTGGATACGATGAGGATGAGGATAGGATGAGGAAGAGGAAGAGGAAGAGGATGAGGAGGACGATGAGTTTGAGGATGTGGATAGGATGAGGAAGACGATGAGGATGAGGATAGGAAGATGAAGATGAGGACGAGGATAGGAAGATGAAGAGGATGAGGATGAGGAGAGGATGAGGATGAGGATGAGGATGAGGATGAGGATGAGGATGAGGATGAGGATAGGATGAGGATGAGGATGAGGAAGAGGATGAGGATTTGGATAGGATGAGGATGAGGAAGAGGAT